>NC_091826.1:29982500-30022500 GCF_038994185.2 Dermacentor albipictus
TGACGCCGACTTCGTCATGCCTGCTATCGCTGACCTGTGGGGCACTTCCCCGTAGTCTGCTCCTTCCAAATGTTTTCTTACGTGTGACGTTCTATTTCCATATTTCTAGTATATCTCATCTGTTATAACCAATGAATTGCAAAAAAAAAAACTGCAAGAACACACCATTGCATTCGCACTTGCAAATGCGGTGCTCAACATTTATGCTCGCGCATGATGGTTCACACTGGTCTTCATATATATAAAGCTATTTCTGTATTAGCAATTCTGAGTGTGTGCTGCTTGGTAGGTCGATATCTCGTCAGATCCATTTGCGTCTGTGTATACGAAGGTGATATGTATACGCCGAATCCAACTACCAGCAAATGACCTTACATAACCCTCGTGCCCTGACAACCACACTAGTGCTAGTAAGCGCACCTCTTGTTCTGCGTAACAACAATAGAAAACAATATTCCTATACGCAAAACGCGAGCAAATAGTGTCGATTTACAGGTATCTCCAATTGACACCGACTTCATAATAGCGCATTGTAAATAACCTATTCTTACATTGACTATTGGGTGCATGCATTAGTTACGTACCATAGGGTAGTAATTGAGTACGTGCCATTGGATGCGCTTCCAGCCTTCATCACTAGCACGCCTTATATCAACTTCGTCCTCGTGACACGACTCTGCACTCCTCATAAGTTCGCAATGCTTCGCGAAAGCATTAATCATTCGCTGCAAAACACTTACATCATTTATGACAACTGTTCTCCGCTAAACCGTGAGTCCCTCGCATTATGCAGATACCAACTGGAGTGGTTAGTGGCAAGAATGCAGCATCAGATCGCTGAGCATCAGGACATATTGTACGTCCTCGAATCATTGTTCTTGCTTCTTTAAATATACCCTATAGCTATTTTTTCGCGTTGTTTTTACTGCAAAGACGATGCATCCCTCGCCACGTCCTCGGCATCGCTTGTCTCCTATGGCAGCATACATTTCGTCGAACAGCGAAGTACGCTAACGAAAGGGGCAAAAAGAAAAAAAGAAGGAAAAGAATAAACAAACACAAGGAATGCTATACATTTCACACTGCGCATGACCGTTGCGGTTTGCGCTGTCCGTAACAGGCACTCTCCGAGTCGCGCGCAACGGAGCACAAAAATATAACGAGAGTTTTATTGCGCAAAGTTTTAAAATGCGACGTGCCCAAAGCCGAGGGTTGCGGGAGCCCCTTTCGCTTAACTGCTAACGACCTTTGTCGTTGATTTGCAAAAAAAGATAAGCGCCTTCTTTTTCCTTTTTTTTTTTACACGAGCTTGCACGAATGCTCGGAGAGGTTATCTTTCTTTCGATAAGCCTGCCGATGATGCGTTTCCGCTTGGAGTGGTAACCCCAACCGATGAGGGTAGCGCGCAAACTTTCTTGACGTTGCGCGAAACCGCGGAGATCGAAGAAGTTTTGAACGCTTATTTCGTTGTAGATGTGGAAAATGGATAGACTGCGCGAGGCATCGTTAAGCAAAGCGGAGTACCCAATTTTGGCAGCGTAACGACGGTCCAACTTCGAGGAACGAAGGATGCGAAGCAAACACTGAACAGCGGGGGGGCCCTGAAATCGGCTTAGGTGCGGCAGTTCATGCGAAGAAAACTCCTTGTAGATCGGTACCCGGGTTTCTTAGCACGTCCGGCCGGGTAGCCTCAATGTCGAATGGTTGATTTTGAACGCGTCTGATTCAGCACCGCACGCACATGTCCTGCAGTTTGTTGTTCTCACTGCGCTTACCTGAATTAATGATGCGCTAACGTTAGTAGTGTCAAAGTGGCAAAAAGTGTGTGTGAAGTATGAGAAGCCGCTCACGTGGTGTGTGTGTGGGGGGGGACGGGGGGCAGTACTTCTTGGGATATGATGTTTTATAAACTGCGGCGAGGTAAGCCCTCGATGTCTCCTCATGGGAGGCTTAGGCCCGGCCATCATAAAGTGCTAGTTCTACAATAAAAATTCATCCCCCACCCCCTCGGCTTGGGTCATCATGCCTGTGTGTGGGTGTGTGTGTCCTGAACAACTTTTAATTGTAGTGAACACGGTTTCAATCATGGATCCGAGACCTCAACGATGTGCGACGTAACGCTAACACGTTTCTCTCGCACTTACCGCTAAATTGCCGCTGACTTCTATTTCTTAATTTATTATTTTAATATTTCCTGCTCTATTTGTAGCGCACGATATACAAAAGGCGCCACGCGCCTCAACACCATTGGTCCCAAAAAGCGATCCGAAGGGAGACTAACTCCGCGCATTGCCTGACTCAAACAACGCGCCAGGACGAGGTAAACTCTCTGTGTTGACTTCCGCTGACGTTGGCTGCCGCGTTACGAACGTATCCTGCGCCATGACCATGCCGAGTCAGTCAGTCAGCGGGCTTAGTTTCTTAAGAGACCGCTTATAGCGTCCCTCTGCATCCTCCCGCACGCACTCGGTGCTCACTCTCTCCCTATTTTCCTCTTTCCATTCCCCTTTCCCCCACGCCCTGTGTAGGATAGCAAACCGGGTGCTCGTCTGGTTGACCTCCCTGCCTTTCCTATCCTTGCTCTCTCTCTCTCTCTGTCTCTCTCTCTCTCTCTCTGTCTCTCTCTCTCTCTCTTAATTTTTTTTTTGTCACTTTAGGGACCAAGTGATGCCGGGGTGCCCGGTCGTTCAATCACGCACGACACATTTGGTGCGCTACGAATAGAGTGCGAAAAAAATGTATATACTTACGAGGAACACGGCGCACGGAAAACGACTGAGAGGAACGTTTCAGGATGCAACGATGGCTCTATCATCGCAAGTCATGTGCTTAAATTACCAATTGCAGAAAATCCTGATATAATAACTTTTTTTAATTAGCAAGATCATTTCTGATCAAAATTATCCAGGTAGGGGAAGGGGATGCACGGCCAAACACGGTAGGTCGCATAACCGTATACTGCAACCATTTCATTTAGAGTTGGACTTAAAGTATCCTAGCTGTCTGACGCGAGATATTTCTGCGGAGACATTGAACACCGCAGAGTTTTTCGACGAAAAGCGGCAGAGGGAGCTATGGGCAATACGTGATGGCTCTGTGAGCGTGATGATGATGATGATGAAGCAACATTCACTGGGCCCGAAATAAATCGGTGGTGCACGCAGGCACCAGACGGGGTGGTTCCCTAGTTACGGGACCCATATGTTTCCAGCAGCTCCTGGCCCCTGTCCATCAGTGCGAGCTGAATCGGTAGGGCGGGGCTGGATAACAAGGTCTCCCATCGCTCAAGGGGTTGGGGATTGGGGGTGTTGGTGGGAAGGGGAGGAGGGGGGGTCTTGAGTTTTGTGCACTCTGCCAAGACGTGCGGCAGGGTGCCCCTTTCCCTTCTGCAAAAAGGACAGAGCATATCGTATTCCGCAGGGTACATGCGGTTCATCAGTACGGGATGCGCAAGCGATCCCGCCTGCGCTCGACGCAGGATCGTCTCTTGTTGCCTGGTGAGTTTCGGGTGCGGTTCTGGCAGTCTGCACCTTTCTTCTCGGTACATCCGGGTAATGTCCCGAAAGCTGGTAACCGGGTGCGGTAGCTCTGCCGGCTCGTGCTCGGCCCGGATTGACATTTCTCGGGCATGGTAGTCGGCGATGGTGTTGCCTGCTACCTGCGAGTGAGCCGGGACCCACATGAGCTCTATGGCTCTTCCCGGAGGCTTGTGCTTGGCTAGAATGGCTCGGGTCGCGGAGATTACCCCCCTGCGGAAGCTTCTGTAGGCTGTCTTTGAGTCGGTGACTACGGTGTCCACGCTCGGCTGTGCGAGTGCGAGGGCTACGGCCGCTTCTTCGGCAACTGCGGGGTCTGTTGTCTTCAGGGACGCGCTGACGATCAGCCTCTCTTTTGAAGTAACCACCACGGCTGCACGGTCACTGTGTTTTCGGAGCGAGGCGTCCGCGTAGAGGACCCTGGGGTTCTCTTCCAGCTTACGGGCTAGGGCTTTGGCTCGCGCGGTGCGCCTCTCGTCGTCCTTGCCCGGCGTCATGTTCCGGGGAAGGGGTTTTGTCTGAATTGTCATTTTCCAGTCTTCCGGAAGGGCCGTCTTGATGGGTACTGGCTCGATCTGCCATCCTATCTTGCGTAGGACGGCTCGTCCGTGTTCCGTGTGACTGAGCCGGATTCTCTGATTAGAGAGGTGGGCTTCGATGAGCTCCTCCACCGTGTTGTGGGCGCCCATGTCTAGCAGTTTTTGCGTGGACGAGTATATGGGCATGCCCAGTGCTTGTTTCGTTGCCTTACGAAGCATCGTGTTTAGGGTGTCCCTATTCGCCTTCGTCAGCTGGAGATACGGGGCGGAGTAGGTAACCCGCGACACGACGAACGCGCGTACCAGGCGCATGGCATCGTCCTCTTTAAGGCCTCGGTTTCTGTTTGATACCCTCCGAATCATACCAAGTATCTGTTCGGTTGTAGTCTTGATCTTTGTGATGGCGGCCTGTGCCTTTCCGTCGCTCTGAAGTAGTAGGCCGAGAATCCTAATCTGCTGTGTTGGCTTGATGGTCGTTCCGGCGATCGTAATAATCACGTTCGGCGGCAGCTCCTTCTTGGTTTTTCCCGGTTGGATAATGAGCAGCTCTGATTTCTGGGGAGCGCAGCTCAGTCCGCACGACTTTGCGTACTCGTGCACGGTCGTTGCCGCCCGCTGCAAGACTTCCTCCATCCAGGCGTCGGATCCGGCTCTGGCCGTCCACACCGTAATATCGTCGGCGTAGAACGCGTGGTCCACGCCTTCGATTTGCTTGAGTAGATCGGGCAGAGGCAGCAGGGCCAGGTTGAAGAGCAGGGGCGACAAGACCGATCCCTGAGGGGTGCCCCTATCGCCGAGCTCGACAGGGTCCGACTTCTCTTCCCCTATCCTGATGGTCGCCGTTCGGTTTGACAGGAAATCTTTTATGTAGCCGAATGTCCTTCTGCCACACCGGGTTTTGTTTAGATTCTGCAACACGCTCGCGTGGGACACGTTGTCAAACGCTCCCTTCAGGTCGAGGGCGAGTATCCCGCGCGGCGCGTGCCTCGTTGCCGGCTTGACAACCAGTTCGTGGAGTTGTATCATCACGTCTTGGGTGCTGAGATGTTGCCTGAAGCCATACATCGTTTCTGGCATCTGATCCGTTTCTTCGAGGTGCTTCTGCAGCCGGCGAAGGACCATGCGCTCCATCACCTTCCCCACGCAGGATGTGAGGGAGATGGGCCGCATGTTGTCTATCGTGAGGGCTTTGCCGGGCTTTGGAATGAAGCGGACCTCGGCGTCCTTCCATTCCTTCGGCAACTGCGAGCTCTCCCAGGCTTCATTAATGTGCTCTAGGAGGCCGCGGGCCGCTGTACCGCTCATGTTACCGAGCAATTTGTAAGTTATGGCATCCCTGCCGGGTGCACTTCTCTTGTTACTATCATCTATCGCTGTCCACAGCTCCATCATGGTAAACGGCCGGTCCAGTTCTTCGTTGTCGGGTCCTTCGTACCTCTCGGGCACCGGGTACTGGCCCTTCTCTGTCTTTAGGTACTTGGCCTTCAGGTCTTCCAGGAGCCTGCGGCCGTCTGCCTTGTACGTGTTCAATACTTTGGTGAGGTTGCGATTGGTCGCAGTTTTGCTACTCAGCGGGTCGATCAGATGCCTCAAGAGACACCACGTCTTCCACGTCGAGAGCTTGCCCTGTAGGCCGTCGCAGGTCTTCAGCCAATTTTCCTTACATAGTTTGGCCGCGTACTCGGCGATCTGTTTGTTCAAGACTGCTATGCGCTTGACCAGCTTTCTATTGTGTCTCTGACGTTTCCACCGCCGCGTCAACGAGTGTCGGGCCGCCCACATGTGGGTCAGTCTGGCGTCCACGTACGGTGTCTGCGACGTCGTTGCGATTTCTTGGGTAAATTTATCTAGAGCCTTCTTCTGGTCCCTCGCCCAATCGGTGCAGGTCCTCTGTCTTTCAGCCTGTCCCGTTTCTTCCTCGGATGCCTCTTCTTGTTCTTGGGTAAACTTTCTCATCTTGTCCCAATCCGTGATCCGCGCCGTCCCCAGTACAGCCCGATATCGGGAGCCTCGGATCGTGATACCGATCACGCTGTGGTCCGACCCCAGGTCCACTTCTTCGCTTCTCCAGGAGACGTCTAGCGTGCCCGATAGCCACGACAGGTCTGGTGTGGTGTCCCTAGCGGCACTGTTGCCTCTTCTGGTGGATACGTCCGGCTCGTTCAGGAGGGCCATCTCGTGATCCTCCATTGCTTTCGCCAATGCTTTTCCCCTCTTGGACTGAAACTTATAGCCCCACGTTGTGTGAGGGGCGTTAAAGTCGCCGAGGATCAGGAGCGGCCTGGTCCCCGCCAACCCTTTCGCCTGGCTCACGATGCGGTCAAATTCGTACTGCCGTTGTGACGGACGGCAGTACGCGCTCATTACAAATAAATTGCCCGAGCTGCCAATTTCTCTAGCATGAATTTCTGCCAGCGTGTGCTCGCACCCACCCTGCGCCGTGACATGTTGAGTTGCCGCCACGTTGCTGCGGACGAGCACCGCCGTCCCATTCTCCGTGGGGTCCGTGTAAGTGACGTACCCCGGGAGTTTTGGTTTCCCGTTTGTTTCCTGTAGCGCAATTACATCGGGCTTGTTTTCTTGCCCGTCAATGTGTAATAATAGTTCCGCTTCTTTGTTGCGAATCCCTCGGCAGTTCCATTGGTAAATTACTGTGGTATCCCCCCCGGTTTTCTTCTTGTGCTTCTTAATTGGCTTCTGCATCATCCTTTCCGGACGTCTCGAGTCGATTGCGCCTTTTCGCGATCGCGCCTTTGATTTTTTCGGACCGCTCCTTTTTCAGGGACGCGAAGCGGTTCCTCACCGAAGTTGAGGCTACTTTTGGCGCTATGCGCTTGTGCTTCACCGATCGCGCGTGAGACTGACTCTCGACAGCCTCGAGTCGGGCGTCCATTTTGCTTAGCCTTTCATTAATTTGGGAAATTGCGGCCAAAATGGCCGTCAGCTCTCCTTCTCGCGGGATCTGTGTCGTTGCCGTGGTCGCGGTGTCTGCGGTCGCCGCTTGCTCTCCGCTCGCGAGGCTCATTTCGGCGTCCATCGCCTCTTGATTACTTGATGCACTGTGCGTGACCCCAGCCTCTCCCGCCGCCCGCCCTAGGTGGGGCGAGGGGGGTTCCCTCCGCGACAATATGCGCAAGCCTGCGGCGTTGTTTGCCGCCGTGTTGTTGTTTTGAGGGCTTGCATTAGCCGAGCGTCCGTTATTCGCCAGCGTTTCGATCTTATTCATAAGCGCCCGTATTTGGGCGTTCTGTTCCTGGATCTGAGCGTTTTGGCGCTCTATGATCCTCTTAAGTTCTATGACTTCGCTACTGTCCTTTTGCGGATTCGCTTGTGAGTTAAGGGGTTGGGAGGGGGTGAGCGGTGGGAACTCGGTGTTGTTGGTTCGAGCGACGGGAGACCTGTTGGTCCAGCCCACCTTTTTCTCGGCGATCCCCCGGCGTCCGGTTGACTCGCTCCGGGACCTTGAACTGGCCCCGGATCTCGAACTGGTCCGGGAGCGCGAGCGGCGGTTGCCGCCGCCATTGCCGCCCCCGGATGGTGTCTTCGATCGGGAGCGACTCCGGCGGCCGTTTCCGCCGCCACTGTTGTTGCTGCTCCGGCCTGGCGTGTGTGACCGGCCCCGTTGTTTGGAGGCGCTACGGTGGGGTCCGCCTGCAGGACCTCTCTTGTCTTGGTTTCTTCTCCCGGCGTCTTCTTCCTCTGCTCGGCGCCGTTCCCAGCGTCGCCGGCGGACGACGTAGGGCGTCTTGAAGCGGGCTTTGCAGGCCTTGTCCGCGGTCAGGTGTTTGCCTCCGCACAGGCCACACTTCGGGACACATCTGTGGTCTTCGGTGGGATTGGAGATTCCGCACCCACGACAGATCGTGTTCGAAGGATCCGGGCACACGTCCATTCTGTGGCCCACTCTTCCGCACGCATAGCATACGTCGATTTGTTTTCTGTGCAACGTGCACTCCGTGAGCAGGTTACCGTATCTCACGTAATTGGGTACTTTGTGCCCTTCGAAAGCAATGACGACTGATCGGGTTTTACCGATTCGGTTTGCCTGTAGGGCCGTTGGGTTATGCTTGTGCACCACATTCTCCTGAATCTCTTGGGCCGTATCCTCGAGCGGGATGCCCCTTATGACGCCCTTCACCGTGCCGTGGGGGGCTGCTTCATAGGTACTTATTTCGTGCGCCGTGCCGCGTATGTCGATCCTTCCTACTGCAGCGTATCGGTCGGCGTGCTCTCTCTTGGAGGTGCTCACCACTACGATATTTTGCTGTAGGTTGGGGCACACGACGTCTTCACTTGCTTCATTGGCGGGGATCTGTGCCGCCGCCGCAATTGCACGACTTAGTTCAACGCGAGTCACGTCGCTCAGGTGGAGCCCGCCTCGCGGTCGGAACACGATCTTTATGTCGCCGCGCGGCAAATCTGGCATGCGCGCGCCCTTCAACAATTTGCCCTTGTTTATACGTTTAGACCTTGATTGACGTGTATCACTGCCAGTGGCGCCATCGCCGAGGTTGTTGCTCCGGCTGTTGACATCAGCCGTGGCCTTGGCGCCATCTTGGCTCGTTTGAAGTACGGGATTTAGGCCTGTCTTGCCCATACCTTTGTGCCTGACTTTCTCACCGGCAGTTTTCCAGCCTTGCGATCTCGTGCACTGGTCCGGCGAAATTTCGATGCCGTCCACTTCTACACGCATAGCGGTAATCATCGTAGGTCAATGCTCACTTGCGTAATCACCGATGGTTCGATTTTCCGCTGGCGGCTTCACCGAGGCTCGGGCTGGACCTACCGCTCCCCCGGCGAATGCCGAAGTCGGGGTTAGGCCCAGCGGCGGACGCTCCTCTCGGCACACAAAAGTCCTCTAAATTCGGAAAAAGCGGTCCCCTACCTCGGAATTTGGGTTCCCGGTGGTCCACACAACTTCATGCATCTGGTCGATGCACTTTCATTAAGGTGCGACTCAAAAATCCGGCAGTTCAAAGAGAAAACACGGAACAGGTGAGATGCGTCCGCTCACTCCCTTCGTCGTCTTCTTCCTTCCTGTGAGCGTGACAGCCATGGGCAATGCATGGGTTCGCCTAGAGCAGGTCCTTCTGCCCTCAGCCGTATTTATAAAACTGTAAATCGATCATTTCAAACAAAACGTTGTTTTATAAATGCAACTATGGTATTCGCAAGGACCGGACGTGCGGACATGAACAGAGAACTCTTCTTTTGTTTGTATTTTAATCTAAAAAGGTTATACCATCCTTGCGGACATCTCGCCACGAAGTGACAAGCACGCTTGCACGCTGGAAACAAAAAACAATTATGGGGTTTTACGTGCCAAAACCACTTTCTGATCATGAGGCACGCCGTAGTGGAGGACTCCGGAAATTTCGATCACCTTGGGTTCTTTAACATGCACCTAAATCTAAGTACATGGGTGTTTTCGCATTCCGCCCCCATCGAAATGCGGCCGCCATGGCCGGGATTCGTTTCCGTGACCTCGTGCTCAGCAGCCCAACACCATAGCCACTGAGCAAGCACGGCGGGTCGCTGGAAACAACTAAAAAAATGTTGCCATATACGCCCAACTGACACTTCACCTGCGGGTACTGAAATCTTGAGTGATGCATGGGGTACGTACGTCGTTGTTTATTGTTAATAAAGAATTAACACTAATCCACGTGTGTGAGTACAGAGTTGCGTTCAATTATTTGCATATTTTAATTACATCAGCATACGGCGCAATACCAGTGATAATTTCGGTTGGAAATTTTTTTTCTGTTTTCATTGGTTATACTTATCTGTAAACTATTCTGCTTGAACTCTTCGTTATATTTAGCTGTTCTGTAGGCTCCCAACTGTTTTGTGTTGTTCTCTTTCACTAATGATTCTTTAACGACAGATATGCACCTCAGCTTTTTCGAAGTTGTCTTCATGGCTGGACCTTGAACAGAAGCGAGGCTTCTAATAACTTGGTGTAGCTCGCGGTAAAAGACCGGGCAGGGTGCTTCCGTATTGGCTCGAGCCGGTTGACCAACGCGATTGTTTCTGGGTCCCAGGCACCACAGCCATATTTTAATATTGCACGTATATTCGTCAAGTAAAGTATTTCTAACACCTTACTGGAGGGCCTGCCGGAAATTGCGTTTCAGAAAAATTAACCAAACGACAAACCTTAGTCCCTACGCACTCTGTACGATCGTTTCAAGAATGATTATTTTTAAAAACATGAACTAAGTATTTATAACTGCTTATTTCGTTCCTCTAATCAGTGCCTAACTAACTTATGTTCACGTTTGTAGCATGAACATTCGACATTCAGTTGTAGCGTGACCTTTAGTGACCGGCCCTACTGTGTGTGATCAGTACTGTACCCTAACGCTTCTTCCTTCGAAGATGGGAGGTGGCGGGTTCAAACGCCTTGTAGTGTATATTGTGAACCGGTGATTACGTGCAGGTGATTGCGTGAAACGGTGATTACGTGCAGCTTCACTTGGCGTCTCATCGTGGAAAACACAATCAGCCGCATAGCGAACTAGCCATGGACGCGGTTGATAATTGTGGAGGCTGTTGGACGCGGCGTCACTTTAATTCCGGCTACAGAGTTCTACTTTAGTCTTTAGATTTGTCCTGTTGCAGTGTTCTACTTTGGTCTTTAGATTTGTCCTGTTGCTTTCCTTTCCTTTTTCCTTTTTCCTCCCCTCCTTCCTATCTTCCATTTCTGTGTTGCTGTCGCCTCCCTTCAGAAGAGTAGGCAGGCGTTGTGCCCCTTCCGGTGGCAGTTGCCAGCCTGCTCCTCGCTATCCCTTTCCTGTTACCTGTGTATATGTGTATATGTCTGCAAAACAAATAATAATAATAATAATCAATGCCTAAAAATTGATTTGTCGCAAGTAGAGCCCTTTTGCTTGTGAAATGATCGACATTCAACTTAGCGGATTTTAACTTCATGCTCCTGTTGATTGATTGATTGATTGATTGATTGATTGATTGATTGATTGATTGATTGATTGATTGATTGATTGATTGATTGATTGATTGATTGATTGATTGATTGATTGATTGATTTCAGCTTCCTAAATCAGCATAATGGATATTACTTTTACTCGTAATGTGTCATTTAACGTCCACGCTACATTGACCGCATCCTGCCCTTATCGGAGCGCGGTCGCAGTGACCAGGAACGCAAACTGCCACTATTTGCTGAGGAGCGTTAACTCAGTGCTCAGAGGACCAATATTTTAACCGATGAACTACGGATTTGTTGAATTAGCGATTCCTCCAGAGACACTAATTACCAGACTTCAGTCTGAAACACAAAAAAATTAAGCGCGCTTTCTCAAAACTGTCACACTTCTCCAACTCCTATCCAAACTCTTACTCAATAACTTATGTTCCAAGTGATCTTTCCGCAGCTAAGGGAGGTATATATATGTCCTCTGGTTAGTCTGACCGAATCGTAATGGTGCAGCATGCGACTATTCATTGCCTTTGTTGCTGAAGCTTGCATCACCCGGAGGCGCACCGATCTCCACCGTAGCTCAACATCCCTCGAACCCGGCGAAGAGTCTGAGTTAAGCGACCCCTATCCTAGAACATTTGCGCCGAAACGACCTGGTTTCGGCACGGAGGTGGCCACGGGAAGTAGAGTTTTCGGGTTAGCGCATTTAGCCGCAGGAGGATTAGGTTTTAGCCCGTCGTTGGAACCCACGTGGCGATTCGTAAATGCTTATCGGAAGGTAAGTGCGGATTCTACTGTCCACAGCAGCGCAGTGCTAATGCCTTCTCATCTGCGCCGTATATTAGAACGTGAAATGATCATTCGCAGTTAAAGGTCACCAACGACGTCTCGGTATTTTTTCGTTTCTGCCCACACATACATTAATGAGTGCGTGTGCATGTGTTTGCGCCTCGGGGAAAGTGTGCGTGAACTGAGAGTATGTGTGCGGGTGATTGTGCGTGTGTACGTATGTGAAAGCGCTTGCACATATGTGTGTTTACGCACCTACGAGTATGCCTTACCCGACGAAACCGACACGAGAGGGACAGATTGAAAAGAAATTGTCAGCGTAAAGCACCACTTGCGTTCGTGCGGTAGAGTCTTCGGAGCAGAGGCAAGAAACTGTGGATGCTCGAGTATGATTTTTTCACACACTGACATAATATAATAAAGTTTAGAAAACACACACACAAAAAAAGCGAAAAATAAGTATGGGGCACTTCAAAGTCATTCTTCGCCACCAGAATACGCTTGCTGCCGTGAAGCACCCTTTACAGGGTGAAACAAAACGAGTGGTTGTGGTAACGAAGCAGCGTATATTTGCACAGTGGTCATAGATAAAGAAATTCAACAGGAGGGGACACTCGTAGAGAACCGGCAGCAGGAAACACGTCACGCCTAGTGTCAACCCCTTCCGTTAGTTGACGCGAGCATGGGAAAAAAGAATGTCAAATGAACTTACAGACAACGTCTTATTTTTTTTTTTCATTCTTTCCCGCTAAAACCCAAAAAGGTTTGCGTATAAATGAAGTTATACTTCGCGACCTATTTTTCTTTTGTTACCTAGCAACAAGTTAGCGGTACGCCAGACGCTTCATATGATGCGTAATGCGCCAGTCGTGCCACCGAAGGGAGTGAGGCCGGTTGCGCATGTGAAGTTCGTTTGTTCGGTGGCCCGTCTCTTTTGGATGTAGCCCGTCTGTTGGGCTCCCCGGCGTTTTCTTGCGTTCCTTCTGCATTTCGACACGGTACCACTGCACTGTTGGACTACGGCAAGGTGAGAAATGTTGTTTGACAGTCTGCGACATATCTTCAGCAAATTTAGGCTTACGGTACAAAACCGAGACTAATGACGCGGCTAGCGAAAAACGGCTCGGTCGTTATGGCGCAGTTAATTTGAGCTAATGACTCGTACTGGTAAATGTTTGCGACGCTTTCTGTGAGCCCCAACGTTATTGAAACTTACTTCGGCAGTTTTTGGGCACGCTTGCCGCACCCGGCTATGTGACGCAGTTAGCGAAATGCAGCTCAACCGTGGGAATGGTTTAGCGTGTACTGAATTTTACTGGGACAAGTTCATGACGCTTTCGCTGACGCCTAACATTATTTTATTTCACTACTTTTAGGGATACTTCTGAGTTACGCGCAACGCACCTGGCGTTTTGCCGCAGTTAGTTAGTTAGTTAGTTAGTTAGTTAGTTAGTTAGTTAGTTAGTTAGTTAGTTAGTTAGTTCGTTAGTTAGTTAGTTAGTTAGTTAGTTAGTTAGTTAGTTAGTTAGTTAGTTAGTTAGTTAGTTAGTTAGTTAGTTAGTTAGTTAGTTAGTTAGTTAGTTAGTTAGTTAGTTAGTTAGTTAGTTTGGGTTTAGTGACACAAAGGCAACTAAGGCCATGCTGCGCCAGTCACAAGAGCCGCAGTTAGCGAAAAGAAGCTCGGCTGTGTGCCGCAGTTTCGCGTGTACTTAATCTTACTGGGACAAGTTCGTGACGCATTTTCTGGCGTCCAAAATTATTGTAATTAATTTCGTAACTTTCTGGGATACCATTGAGGCATGCTCGCCGCGCCGGGGGTTGTGAAGCAGTTAGCAAAAACGCAAGCCGGCCGTGGTGACAGTTAGTTTGGCGTGTGCTGAATTTTAGTGGGACAAGCTTGTGACGCTTTTTTATGGCCCTGTAACAACATGCACCTGCTTTCGGTACTCACGTTTGTCGAAAACGCGACGAGCGATTGCCAAGAGTTATAACACGGGATGGTGTATCTTGCGCCGGCATTACACGTAAAAGACAACGCCTAGGGGCTCAAAAACCAAGAACTCGAAAATTCTGTCTTCCGAGCGACTGAGTACAAGCTTTTCCCCACCGAATTCATCATGAGCGCGACTAGAAGGCATTCTGCGAGCGTGTAACGTGGTCTGGCTGAGAGCCTGTGTTGTGGCCACCTCTGTGTACTTGGCGTACCATAGCGTCGACTGAGGTCAAGTTGTTTTGGAAACGCGCATTAACCCATGCATTTGTGCTCTTAAAGTGCAGGAAATAGCGCCCGGGAAGGGAGCGATGCTTGAAAATCAGATGTTTTCTTCGTATTGTATTGTTTGGGAGGAGTCTGTTTGCTACAAAATGTATGCAAACGTGAATTTATTTGTAGTGCCACTCATTCACCACTTACGCACGATTCGCCTCTACACGTAATATTCCTGTTAGGTCAATATACTGAAAGGATACATGCTTGTAATTTACTTTTTTTCAGCTGATGGCGTCCGGTGGAGCTTCGTATGGCAACGACTGCTGCTTACCTGGTGCCACAACTTTGGATGAATGCAAAAGAAGCCCGGAACGAGCATTTTTGTAGAGCAAAATAAACATTTCATTATTTCAGAAGGAGTCTTGCGTTTACGTTATGAAATTGCACGTGAAACTGTTCGGTGGAGCCTTTTTAAGATCGTTCGCAATCTCTTTTACTTAATAATAAAACGATTCCGCACCAAGGCCACGCGTGGTTCAGCTGCAGAAGCGCAAAAAAGGTGCCGCACCGATCAGCTGAGCCGGCGTGGCGTGTACCAGCTGGCGTTCAAAAGTCGCGCGCCACAAACCGAAACCAGAAGTTGTTAATACCATCCGCTTGGTGTGCTACAGTCAATTCAGCCCTCTCTGTCCTCTCTGTGAGTGTCCGCTCTAGTTGAATTTCTTTCTCTATACACTGGTTCCGTAATGGCGTCTGTGTGAGACGCGTGTAAGATTGTTAGTATATTATTTGTTTATTTCTTATTTTATATATCATCTTTTAACTTGCCTTCCTATTTCCTTCTATTTATTGTATTGTAATATAACTACTAACTGTTTGTTTCTTTACTTTTTCTATTTTGTTCTTCTGAATTATTATTATCTGGCTTCTGGAAGTTCTCGCACTTGAGTCTGGCTATTCATACTCACTGCTTCTTAACGATCATTAAGGTTACAGAATACTTTAGTCGGCTCGCCTAATTTCAGCCTACATACTTTGAAAGTAACAATCTGCATGTTACAGTGAAATAGGCCAGTGTGCAATTGAACGAGGCCGCTTTACACGCAAAGGGCTATAAACAACACCGCTGCTTTCCATAGACTCTCAATCACAGAGGAGAATTCCTGTGCCAACGTGTGCGAAAGGCCTGATGTTGCAATTCATATTGCGTTTTATTGCTCCTCCTGCAATGAGTGTTCAAATACTGGTGCGAGGGATTGCTGATGAAGGCATTTCCTAAACATTTAATTGATCGTGTTTGCGTAGCGAAACCACGACAGGGGCCTTGTCATGTCCCGGCTGTGCCGGTAGTAGTGAAATATAAGAGTGTATTCAGCCTGTGTAATGTATTGATTGTGAGCCCTATTCACTGAACGTTCTTTTTTTCCCCCGGATTGCACAATACATAGTGGAAGGGCAAATCACAAAGTAGCCGTAGAAGCAAAAAAAAATTTAGGCAGTAACAACAAACAACGATTAGGTCGACAAAGTATTACGAGGTTACACGGAGAGATTAGACCCATTCTCTTGTTTTTTTCTTCAGGGAGATATATCGGCCGGTTAATTTCCTTCCGAAGCACTGGTTGCACAGACAACCGCGTGTGATTTCGAACGAACTTTCAGAAGTATGGACGTAAAGCGAGATGGAGCAATACCACACTCGGTCTCGTTGAAGGAGATAAATGATCGCCTTTGCACGGGGCCTGACTTTGTCCCGCCGCGAACACTCGCACCGGGAGTTTGCGGGAATCTTCTATTAGAAATTTGTTAGGGAAATGCGAGTGCAGCCTTATTTTGTTATAGCGCAAGCTTGACACGGACAACAGTAGGCACATCTGACGCACACAGCGCTGTGTGTGTCAGATGTGCCTTCTGTTGTCCGTGTCAAGCTTGCGCTGTAACAAAATAAGATATGCCGTACCAACAAGCCCCTATCACTATCCTCAGCGAGTGCAACAGAACGAGAACTCTTACGCTGGTCGCATAGCAACTCGTGCACGATGTCTCTTATCTCGCACTGTACCTAATGGTTCACGCTCCTCGACTGGGTTCTTCTAATGTTGCTCAATATATTTATGCTTCAGCGTGGCAGGCGTTTAACAAAAATCGGACGTGCATGGAAAAGTCGCAAGTTCTTCTTAATAGTTAGGCCTGCAAACGGTGCCAGCTGACACGAAATACAAACAAGGAGTCTTTGTTGAACTACAGCGCGCAGAAAATAGACGAAGGATGCTGGAAGAGTCAACAAGCCAGTGATAAACTCACGTCTCTGTTTATTTTGGTAAAAGGCGCTACATACGCATGTACACCAGCTGACTAAAAATGAGCATGCGCATAATGAAGCTTCATTTCCAAATAAAAGGTGAAATGGTAAATCATATTTAGTCAATTGGTATACGTATGTACCACCTTTTTTCAAAAATATAAACTTAATTTCTAGTTCAACACTTGCTTCCTAACTCTTCCTGAGCCCTTTGTCTTTCGTGTGTGCGCTGTAGTTCAAAAATTGAGTCAGTCAGGTATCCGCACGTGGTTTTAACGCGAAATCACTATGACTGTTCTAATTAATCGGTTACGTCCATGATGCGTGACGTCATACATTGTCCCGGGCCCTTCACAATTCTGCCTTAATACTCCTTAATACAGTTTATTCTACCTTCATTCACTTTAACCCACCTTAATCCAGTTTAATTCGCCTTGCACTAATTCGTAGCGGGCTTAATCTTCCTTAATCCACCTTGCTGTAATTCGTACCAACCTTAATCGAGTTTAAATCACCTTAACACACTTCACTCCATCTTACGTCACCTTGCTCCACAAAGCTGCGCATCATACTTGGGGTCCTCTGCCAATAATTAAGAACTTGGGCAATTAAGCTTAATTAATTACTGAGTTATGGGGAAAACGAAAAAAATATCCGAGTTACTATAGGCTATTCCTAATAGTACGCGTTCGGTTCAATTCGCTTACGACGCGCCTTTCATTTTCAAATTCTTGGCTCAAGTTAGATGGGACACCTGTATAGACGGGCACACAGTTGCCACTTCCCGGCAACTGCAACTTGTGCAACCGTAATCTTTACTGCAAAACGCTTGCTGCGAACGCTACGCGCCAAGGCGAGCTTTCTGGTTTTTTTCTGCCTTTCCACCGCATGGCCGGCTCCACCGCGCATGCGCGGATACGAGCGCCATCTGGCGGTGCTTCAAGGTGACTTTCTCCGCTTTCCTTCGCATTCTTCAGCTGCACCTTCCTCCTCCGACTTCCTTCTCGCGCTCTCTTCACCGTCGCCGTTTTTCATCCCCCACTGCGCTCCGGGTTCGCCCTTTCATCTTTCGCTGCGCTCGTTCGCTCGATTACGCCACCGAGGCACGCCGAAGCCAAGCACGAACGAGCGCCTATGGGCTGCACTGTAAAACAGCGTGAAGGACAGCACGAAAGCAGAGACGACGAGCACAGAGCTGTGTATGGCCATCACTGCTTTCATCCTGTCTTTAGCGCAGTCTTTAGCCCCTTCGTAGATAACTATAAGCTGACGTAATTGTTCTGCGGAAACTCGCAAGCTGGAGAGAACTAATTAATAAAGAGAAAATGAGACATCCACCCATTTGTAGCAATTGCTATGATTGGGTGGATGTCTTATTTTTTTATTATACGCTATAAGATGTGATAAACTTGTGCCAGCTTGCTCTATGTTACGGTATCACAGAAGGATATGTCGTTGTTACTGAGATCTAATGCTAAGACGCAGTAGCTTTTTTTTTCTTAGTACTTGTGCTGAGATATATGTTCGGCTTATTGCTTGTCAGCCAGCATTTAATTTTCTCGGTCAAGAAATAAAGTTTCAGTTGTTGCTGAGCCTTGTGATTGTTTGTCTCCTTGTTTGTCCTTCGTGTTTGCTTACGCCATTTTCCGCCGTGACAAATCACTTAGGCCATTTTGATTTATTCGTTACATATTCCATTGCGTAAAGGCACGATAACAAAAAAAAACACTGTAAGGCATTAGAGGAAATTGGAAGCGCATGCCGACCATAACGACCTAAAACCATGTTGATTAGGGCGGCCGCTTTTTTCTTTGTGGATGTCATCGAGAGGAAATATGCAGTCCGCTACAATCTGCTGCATACTATCGTGAACCCAATAACAACGGCAACTGTATAGCGCAAGGATTTGGGGATGTTGTCAACGCGTCTTAACAAGTTACCTCCCGTGAGCTCAGACGAATGACAGAGATGGGACGTAGAAAGCATGCTCTTCCAAGAAACGTTTATCCCCACCCCCCCAAAAAATAACAAACAAAATAGGCCATTTACATGGAACCAGAATAAGGAGCAAATTCCCAACAAGAAACGAGCATAAAACAGAAACGTAAGTTCACTGATAAAGGACTACTTTTTTGTTTTCTGGGGAGAGATGTTCAGGGAGGTGGGGAGGCGCTGCTTATGTGACATTTATGTCAGTTGATGTCGACACAGATGGGCTTCTCAATCTATATTTCCTTTTCTTGTTCTTTTCTCTGTACGTATTTAGCCACTGTATAAGAAGCCTATATGCAAGGCCCCTTCTGTTCTTTTAGGTGTATGCCATTGTGAGAAGCCTGCGCTGCGTCAACACGGAATTTTATCTCTTATGCTTTTTTTTATTCTTGTCATATGTATCATTTAATATTTTACCCCTTTCAATAGGAGTAGTGTATCAGGTGTTTGGATAAACTAATATCTCCAGCACTCATTAACATTATTTCTTTCGTTTGTTTCTTTCATCGTTCGTTCTTGCTGCCCCTTCCTTTCTTCATCTTTCTTTCTCTCTCTAGTTAGCTCATTTACCTTTTCCGGCGTCCCGCCTTCGGTTTAGACCCAAACATGCACTCTTCGTTTTATGCGGTGCTAAGAGCGAACCAACAAAAAAAAATTACCGACGATTACGTTACTTCCTAATGCGAAATTTGAGCGCAGCAAATAAGCTGTTTCACCTTTTCGATAGATTGAGGCAAAGAAATCGAGCAACACATGTATGCGCTATCACAGAATTTTTTTTTTATTTTTCACACGTATTCCGTTAACAAAGACTCCACTAACAGTTCTTGACAGTCATGAAGGAAGCTTTGTGGTCGGAGAAATAGACTGATATATGTTCGACTTGGTACACCAATGCTTGATTCTCAAAGACGAGATCTATACAAGTGCCTCGCGAGGTTGTCACAGCCGTGGGACGCGTTACGAGCGAGAGGAACGGGATGTTCTCCCGCATAAGTGTTAGGAAATTGCTGTTTGTCTTTATGTCAACATTAAAGTCCCCCACTACTAACATCGGTGTGGATCGATGGACGGTTAATGCGAGTTGCAGGAAGTGCACGACGTCTTTCGTGAGTGCGGTAGCGGACTCACGAAAGCGGTATCAGTCGGTCGCTGCTAGCGCTGGGGGGATGAAAGGGGGGCGGAGCTGGTTATGAAGCCGACGATAACGCCGACGACGACGCGAAACCCAGGAACGGACGCCAAAGAGCCATTTGTGTAGCCAGCCCTCCTCCACAGTCTCTCCTCCTCCCTTCCATCATCCTCCCTCGCCCGGACAGCCGACAGCGCGCATGCGCGGCGGCGGAGCAGATTCGTCGGCGAGCTGGTTACGAGGCCGACGACAACGCCGACGACGACGCCGACGACGACGCGAAACCCAGGAACGGACGCCAAAGAGCCATTTGTGTAGCCAGCCCTCCTCCACAGTCTCTCCTCCTCCCTTCCATCATCCTCCCTCGCCCGGAGAGCCGACAGCGCGCATGCGCGGCGGCGGAGCAGATTCGTCGGTGAGCTGGTTACGAGGCCGACGACAACGCCGACGACGACGCCGACGACGACGCGAAACCCAGGAACGGACGCCAAAGAGCCATTTGTGTAGCCAGCCCTCCTCCACAGTCTCTCCTCCTCCCTTCCATCATCCTCCCTCGCCCGGAGAGCCGACAGCGCGCATGCGCGGCGGCGGAGCAGATTCGTCGGCGAGCTGGTTACGAGGCCGACGACAACGCCGACGACGACGCCGACGACGACGCGAAACCCAGGAACGGACGCCAAAGAGCCATTTGTGTAGCCAGCCCTCCTCCACAGTCTCTCCTCCTCCCTTCCATCATCCTCCCTCGCCCGGAGAGCCGACAGCGCGCATGCGCGGCGGCGGAGCAGCAGATTCGTCGGCGAGCTGGTTACGAGGCCGACGACAACGCCGACAACGCCGACGACGACGACGACGACGACGCGAAACCCAGGAACGGACGCCAAAGAGCTGCGCTCTAAAAACAGTCAAGACTGCAACACTTAAAGATGGATTACATTAGCCGCTAAGCAAACCAACAAAAACCAGTTAACGCGGCGTCAACGACACCAAACTGGCAACACTGGCGGTTAAGTATTCCACAGGAGTGCTGCCTCGAGCCTTTTTCTAGGCGGCACGTTTAAATATTCAACGCGACCGACCAGAAAACAGGCCGGGGGGATCAGAGTTTCGGTGGCGTCGCTCACCCACACGTTGCGTGCGACAGCGATCACGCTCCAGCGAGACGACAGAGGGCGTGTGCTGCTATGTAATCTCGCGCGAAGCGTGGCGAAAGGTTTTGACCCTATGTGTACTCCGTGGAAAGCGAGAGAGAGAGAGAGAGAGACGACGTCAGAAGCGGCCCCCGGGTCACGCTATTAGTCGCTGGGCGTTCTCCACACCTCGCCGGCACGTCCACCACCCGCACGCTTGCGGCTTAGGACTTCTCAGTGACCCGGATGATAACAGGAAGGGGGCACGTTTTTTTCGTATAGTCAAGCGATAAGCCGATTGCGCAAGCGATGCATCTCGTACAGAAATGCATAAAAAAAACATACCTGCGACCCGGCGCACCGATCGCCTGTGGAAGAAGCGACGGAGATGGTTTGTAGCTAAATATATTTCACTTAACTTCACTTTCTTCACAGTCTTCACAGTCTTCACTTCACTTCACTTCACTTCACAGTCTTTCTTCATGTTTCAAGGCAACTGATTTGAAGCGAAAAACGCCGCCCGCAGTAGCAGAAACCCACGCGTTGTACTTCCTACGTAACTCTGTACCTTTAACGGCAGGCCCAACCAATCTACTAATCGTTACCACGTACCAAACAACCACGAATCGTCCGACGACAATGTGCGCCTATTCCTGCGCCAATGTGCGGCAAGCGGGAGGGGCGGCTTCAGAGGAGGTTGGCTTTCCGATGCTAGCAGAATAATGTAACGCTACCTCCTAGTTTTTTTCTCCTTCCTCCATGGCTTTGTACTTGCATTGCTACGAGCCACCGGAAGTGTGTGCTGCCGACACACGCCAGAACAAGGCCTACGAAACTTCTCACACTGTTTTAGTGAAGCCAGTGATGCCTTTCGTGGCACGTTAAAGACGACAAACACCCGCGCCGTGATTGCTTGAGTGTCCATTGCTGGTTGACACACACGCACACACGCGCACACACCACTGCCAAGCTCACACACACAACTGCCAAGCTCATACACACCACGCTCCGAAGTCAGCTTGCCTCGCGAACAAAAGGTGCTGCGAGAAAGACACGGGCCGAAAAAACTTTTTAGAGGCCTAGAGTAGCAGCAAGAGTTCAGGAACGCAATCGGTATGGGAACGTTGACGTTTGGTGTACCATTCCAAGTGCTCCTTTGATAAAAAGAGCACTTGACTTCCGCCACACTTTCTCCGACACATCTGTGCTGGCCGGCGCCTCTCCTGTGCTTTCCTCTCTCCATGGCGGAGAACAAATCGTCGATAAAGAAGAAAAGGAGGAAAGACTGGTAGGATATCTATGTGGCAAGTCGGCTATTAGATGTAGCAAGGCAAGAAATCCTGTGTGTGAGGCGTGCAACAGCGTCACACGGATCATTTGCTGCCTGCTCTTTCTGCGCTCGCAGCACACCGGAACCCGTGTTGTGGGCGAGACGGTCTGTAGACGACCTGTGTTTAAGGTCACCTCGCTGTTGCGGATGCAACGGCGCATGTGCGGCCGAACCAATTTGGTCACGTGATTTGCGGTAGGTGCGGGGGGCGAGCTTTCGAAGGGGATCCAGTTCTCTGGGTCACTCTAGCAGAAGGTTCGGTTGCGCGCCATCTTCCTGGGCGCCCGGGGTCGAAGGAAACGTGATCGGTTGTGCGGAACTGGTGAAGGGAACGGCAGCGAGGAACGTTCGCTTCGGGACCAGCCCGAGTGCTCCCCGCTGCCGCCGCTCCTCGTCATGCCGGCGCGGTGACGGCGACCTGTTGCGGTCCTCTCGATAGCACTCTTCGTATGTGTCTTTTGGAGTGACACAACCCGCGAAAGACACAGCTATTGTCTTACCAGTACTGTGTCTTACCAGTACTCACCTACGGGGCAGAAACCTGGAGGCTTACGAAAAGGGTTCTACTCAAATTGAGTACGACACAACGAGCTATGGAAAGAAGAATGATAGGTGTAACGTTAAGGGATAAGAAAACAGCAGATTGGGTGAGGCAACAAACGCGGGTAAACGACATCTTAGTTGAAATCAAGAAAAAGAAATGGGCATGGGCCGGACATGTCATGAGGAGGGAAGATAACCGATGGTCACTAAGGGTTACGGACTGGATTCCAAGGGAAGGGAAGCGTAGCAGGGGGCGGCAGAAAGTTAGGTGGGCGGATTACATTAAGACGTTTGCAGGGACAACATGGCCACAATTAGTACATGACCGGGGTTGTTGGAGAAGTATGGGAGAGGCCTTTGCCCTGCAGTGGGCGTAACCAGGCTGATGATGATGATGATGATGATGATGATGATGATGATGATGATGAACTCGCGAAACAAGATAAGGCGTGCAGATACGGACACAAGCGAAGAGAACCAGGCGATACAGATGCCGTGTTCTCTTCTGTTGTCTCCGTGTCTGCGCGAGTTACCTTCTCTCACGATGAATCGCTACCGACGAGCTCAGCTTTCTGTGGTCCCAAACGCCACTCGTGTTTGGTTAGTAAGCGATGTCCGGCGCAACTTGTACTGCCCCTACAACGACCAGCCTGTAATTTTATAACTTCCTGTCATATTATAACACCTTGCTATCGGTTTCAATGCTTCGGTCGTCGAGTGAAATCGTGATTTCTCTTTTTGCCAGAACGAGCGACGTCGTACATTTCAGACGAATAAGGGCTGCTCATGCCATCAGGTCTACCGCATTCCATACATTCCTCACTTTGTCCTAATGCTCATGCTGAAGTGGCAGGAAACATCAAAATAATTCTTCGCGGTTATTCAAATGCTGCGCTGCCCACTATACTCTTCAGTCACGGCGGATAAAATTCACTCCCTTTCTGATAATCAGAATATAACATCTAAAACCTAATAAAAGAAGCATGCCCTATAAGCTGCTGTTGTACTGAGGCCTACAGCTAAATTATTCAATCCAGGCACTTCGCAGATTTCGCACTCAGTGAAAGCTTGCTGTTAGCCAGCGCTATCTTTCGAAACGCAAGCCAAACGTCACAGTTACTTTTGCCTGCTATGCAACTCACTTTTCGTACTGCACCGTGGCTTCCCAGGAGAAAACTGCAACTCAGGCGTCTGATTTCTCGAGAACTAGCTTCACAGGACTGCGGTATAAGTCACCATACATATACCGTTCAAGATACACGATGCACACGTTTTGAAATGGCAAGATTGCTGAGAAGCAGCGTACGTCGGAAGACCAAGCATATATCCTGCCCGGACCACACGGTACTCGTTCAAAAATAAGTTCTAACCGGGATAGGAAAGCACATATAAAAATAGTATTAGAACATTTCCGAATCTCGGTCCGGGTGTTCTCTCCGGTTTTCCTGTCGAATAAAGTGAAGAGAACACGGTGTCCCGGCGAGGCCGGTGGCAACAATGGCGTGTTGCGCATGCTTATTTAATATTTGCTTACGCCTGTCGATTGATGGAAAGTATGCGTGCTGCATGCTCGGTTACGACGCCGTGTTGCTCGTGCAAATGCGCTTCGAGGTACAGCCGCGTTTCAATTGTGGCTTTCAAAGTGAGCTTTGGGAGTGGAGCAGCCGGCTTTCAGAGTCACGTTGCGGCTTCGCACCACCTACATTATGCACTTTCTGATGTATCGACCAAGTGATAAAAAGCATGCAAGCCGGGTGGCGTACTGCGTGAGAAAGTCTGCTTACTCGTTTCTGTAGATGAATTGATTTTCTGTTTCACGTTTGCCTAACATAGTAACGTAATGAGTGAGTGAGTGAGTGAGTGAGTGAGTGAGTGAGTGAGTGAGTGAGTGAGTGAGTGAGTGAGTGAGTGAGTGAGTGAGTGAGTGAGTGAGTGAGTGAGTGAGTGAGTGAGTGAGTGAGTGAGTGAGTGAGTGAGTGAGTGAGTGAGTGAGTGAGTTGATGAGCGTGTGAGTGACTGTGAGTGGGTGAATGAGTGGGTAATTGATGGTGAGTGGGTGGGTGAGTGAGTGATTGTGAGTGGGCAGATGAGTGAGTGAATGAAGTTGAGTGTGTGGGTGGGTGAGTGAGGCTGAGTGAGCGAGTGAATGATTGTGACTGAGTGAGTAATATATTGTGAGTGGGTGGGTTAATGAGTCATTAAGTGATAGTGGATGAGTGAGTGACTGATTGTGAGTGGACGAGTGATTAAGTGATTGTGAGTGGACAAGTGAGTGACTGATTGTGAGGGCATGAGTGAGTGAGAGATTGTGAGTGAGAGGGAGTGAGTGAGTGAGTAACGGATTGTGAGGGGGTGGGTGAATGAGTGATTGAGTGATTGTGAGTGGGTGAGCGAATGAGTGAGTGAGTGAGTGAGTGAGTGAGTGAGTGAGTGAGTGAGTGAGTGAGTGAGTGAGTGAGTGAGTGAGTGAGTGAGTGAGTGAGTGAGTGAGTGAGTGAGTGAGTGAGTGAGTGAGTGAGTGAGTGAGTGAGTGAGTGAGTGAGTGAGTGAGTGAGTGAGTGAGTGAGTGAGTGAGTGAGTGAGTGAGTGAGTGAGTGAGTGAGTGAGTGAGTGAGTGAGTGAGTGAACCTTTATTGGGTCAAGCAAAATGCGATAAAACGCGCACCCTGCTAATCCCACCACGGGACTAACAAATCTAGCCTGCGGCCCGATCGCGGGCACGCTGGACGGCCAGGATTTGGTCCTCAAAGACGCAACTTCGCCGGAGCGCGTCCCACTCCTCCTTGGTGAACTACGAGTGTAATTGGAGTGTAATTGGTTGGGCGAGTGAGCGAGTAGTTGATTGTGAGGGGGTGGGTGAGTGAGGAAGTGTTCTTGTCTGCTCCGTCTGTTCTTGCGCAAGTGATTGGATGCGTTCGGGCGTAAGTTCGCTAAGGAACAACTGCGTCAGCAATAAAGCGATCGATTGACGCCTAACAGACTTTGCGCTCTTTTGTGTACAAACCAGAACAAGGCAAGAGAACTACCTTACGACCCAGATGACCAAAAAAAATTAGAAGAGAGGGTGTAAAAAACAACAAAAAGAAAGAGATCAAACGCGACAAATCAGGCCGACGTGCCTTCTTACCACTCGGCGATGGTGAATCCTTCCCAGTTTAACTACCTTTTCATAGTTATTTTTGAAGCTCTCCTATGGGATTTTCGGCACCGTGGTGACTGCGTAAATAGCAGCGCACCCTCTTGAAAAAATGAGTCCGTGTCAGTCCATCTTTTCTTCTTTTTTTTGCCATCGCCGAGTCGGTGTCTTCAGAAAACGTTTTTGGAATCGACGATCTCGCGAGCTGCATTCATCTCGCGAACCGCAGTCACACTTCACGTCGGTGTTTGCCAGACGCCGCATTCCTCGCGAAGACGTCCTCTTTTCTTTATTCATTCTTCTTTTCTTTATCTCGCGCTCCTTCACAAAGAGCGCGACGCCCCCCTCCCTCCCCCATCCTCCACCTCCAATTCCATTAAAATGCGAATAGCCACCCTGCTTATCTCACTGCCAACATTTACGTGTGCTCTTTTGCTCGAAGACTGAAGAAGCAATATTTGTTCTCTCGCACGCGATGTACACCGAGAACGACTTCTCTCATTTTCTGGCACTATTATGTGAAATCCTGTACCCAACATCTTCTAAGTACTGCAGCTTTTTCTCTCGAAGATCCCGAAGAAATTTTATTTCGACATTGGGAAATGCTTTCTGAACCCAATTAAACAATAATTCTTGTTGTCTGATCATGAAAATACTGAGAAATTGAATGATATATATTGATACCCTGTTCTTCATTATTTTCATTATTATTATTTTATATATGGGGAATATACCGCAAGGCATATGTTGTAAAACAAGTGAACAAAATAAAGGGGGCATCCAACAAACGCTCACAGCCCTTTGTGATGCAGGTACTGTAGCAATTAGTGCACGCATGTTGTAGACGCTGTTATTTTGACTGTGAGTATTTTTATTGGACCAGGTATCAGCCTTCTTGGCTATGGGTTCGAGAAGTGTGCTCAGCATATTCTTTGTACTTCCAGTGAATGTTATTGCGATATTATTGAATTCAAGGACTTGAGACACCGGCACTCGGAAGCAAAACGCCTTCCATCGACACAAAGTTGCGGCCTGCCCACCTCACGCGGCAGGCCACAACTTCTTTTTTTATCCATCGGCCGCGGATGGATGGATGGATTGGATTGGATTGGATTGGATTGGATTGGATGGACGGACGGACGGACGGACGGACGGACGGACGGACGGATGTACGGATGTATGGATGGATGGATGGATGGATGGATGGATGGATGGATGGATGGATGGATGGATGGACGAACGGACGGACGGACGGACGGATGGATAGACGGACCGTGAATCTACAGTGGCGGGTGGGCTCTTCAGCACCGTCTCCTTTTCGACAGAACGAATATCACACGACGCCGTTCCGGACATAAGAATCACGGCTCACTACCAACCGTAAAAAAAAAAAAAACTCTGGATAAACAACTTTCCTTTTTCTTTCTGTATCAAGAGCTTACGACCGCTTTCCTTCTGGCTGGTGCACTCGTGGAAGCTTCGTCCAGAGGAGAACTTCGCCGCGCTTGGCGTGAACAGTGACGCCCTTGGTGTTTGCCCCATTGTCTCTACGATGGATCGTACAGGCTGGGTTGGGGGGGGGGGAGGAGGGGAGGAGGGAGCCTTGCATCGCGTAATGACGGTGCGGGTCGATGCGCGTACAAAAGCGATCCTGCCGCCTTTTGTCGCGTAACGACCGGCCCGTGCTTTCTCTCGACGCACACTGGAGAGCGGTTCGAGCCCGTTCTCAACGAGAACCGCGCGATGGCTGGAAAACTGCTCGCCTCAATATTAGTTAGAGAACTGTGCAAATGCTCGTTAGGCCCAACACGGCAATCATGGTGACGCTGCGAAAAAACATGCGCAGATACCATCGACGGTGATTGTCAACGTAAGCGAATAGCCCAACGCTTCTAGAAAGATATTCGCTTTATTGAAGGAATGAGACGTTTGAAGGCGAATATTTGTTGCAGAGAGGATATTTAGGCAGCGTTTGTTGTTCCACTGCGTACCATCGTAGAGAACGGATCGGTTAACCAGCGCAACGATAGCTCTAGTGTTAGCTGGCTATGCATATATGCAAATTTATCACGTGTTGCCCCCAGCGGCGGAAGCGCCGGTGTGGAAAGCCGCTCTAATCCTCCTTCGCCGCAGACGCGACAGGGCGATAGGGCGCCACCTCAAAGGGTTATTTTCGGTTCAAAGGGTTTACCCGGCACGCTAAAGCTCTCGCTTTAGCGTGCCGGGTATTCCGGTATATGCAAGCGCATTACCGGGTTAGCGGAGGGTAAGCGTGAGCAGCAAGATTGGTGACGCGACCTGGTGGCGCAGAGCTCAACCGGACAAACGCAGGGGTAATATTGCAGTAACCAAGTGTATTCTACTTCACTGGTGGCGTACATTTTCGGCAGCGGCGTAAACGTGGACACCTTGCCTTTTTAAATGCCTTTTTTTTCTCGACAAGAACACTAGTAGAACACAAAAACGTCTCAACAAGGCTAGATGAAACGTCACAATATGTCGCCATGAACGTTCGGTAACCCGGTACTACGCAGGGACATTTGCGTGTACCGGAATACCGTACAATGCTAAGCCTCTATATTACTGTTTCATTCGACGGACTTGCCCCAGTACATCTGTAAAAAAACAAAAGTGTTTGCAAAATGCGTCAAATACGATCGGTTATGCGAAAGCACGCCGAACCCTTTGAATCGGAGCCTTTGTTCCTTCAGGGAAAGTCCGACAGCCATGAAAAGGGGACGAAAGAGCCAAGAAAAGCTGTTCACTCTAAATGAAAGTGATTTCGATGTGTTCCGTGCCAAATACTTTATAGCGGATGGCACTGATAAAGAGAGACGGAAGGAGAGGTGAGGATGTGAACCAGCTTGCAACTGGTGTGCTATCCTGATTTGATCTGCTTTATGAAATTCGAAGTGTTGGCAACTTTTTTCACCGGATTTTCCACGACATTTGATTTTCTAATGCATGTATAGAAGTAACAAAAATATATGAGCCAATGAGAACAAACACGAGCATTGCTTTTTTTTTGGTAAACAGTGCTTCGTCTTGCCGTGGCAGTCTATGCAGCTTTATTGACGTCTACCCCCTGCCTTCCCCAATGTACTCTGTAGGGTGGAATGCAGGGCTTAAAGTTTTGATTCAGTGTAGGGGGCGGGGGGTGAAGCGTTGAATCACAGGTTCCTGCAGCGAAAAACAGGTCAAGGGAGAGAACCACGAAGAAAAGAAAGCATAGGATTTTACATTTCTTTTTCCTGAGTGGTGACTTGTTCTTCTGCTGTGTGTTGAAACGTTGCCCATTTGGGTTCGACCTTTCACATTCGCGATAAAAAAGTGCAACAAAAAGGCGCTCCTCAAACAGCCTTGCCCGCCGAGAGCAATCCAATGATGGTTGATCATAGCAGTGTGAAATTGGGTGCCGCTGGCTGTGCCGGCGTCGATCGTAACAAAAAATAAAAGAAAAAAGATCTGCATTAAATAATTGGAAAGAAGTCTGAAAGACTACTTGCACTGCGACATTTACTTCTTATGTGGGCTTGGCTCAGAGTGGATTCGTTTCGAAACCGAGGTCTTTGTTGAGTTTGAAAGCCAGCTTATAACCTGGGCGTTCAATAGCTCCATAGGTCATGGCAAAAGTAGGCGTTTCCTTTAAGAATCGAATTACTTTTTCTTCGGTCTACAGCAGGGTTTTCCCCCTACGTCTGCATACTCAAATGAGCGCACGTTAACAATTCGCGTTCAAAGGTCACCTTGGCCACCTGTTTCGTCTTTCCGCTCGAATAACGTAAGCGCGTTGCATCACGTGACCGCGGAGGACTTAATTTAACGCGAATATTTCGCGTGGCGCGCTCTGTCGATTCTTCTCGCCCTCGAATAAGCAAACGACAGCAGTGCTCAACTGTTTTAGTCTGGCATCGAGACTTGCACGAGTTTTACAGTTTAAACCAACAAAGCTTCAGCTATCTGCGTTCGTGATTTATGCGTGGGGTGCACGTTAACCACGCTAAACTTCAGACACTTTTTGGGGGGCTAAACACGTGCAGCAATTGTGTTCAAGAAGATGCGCATCACGAGGCATTACTCAGCTTCCTGCACGAACCAGGGTCGGGCCCATTTGGATAGAAGAAGAAGAAGAAACTTTAGTAAAGAATAGTCCGGCAGTTCTTGATGTGGTGGCCTCAGGTGACCGCTCGAAGTTCTTGGACTCGAGCGGCATCTTCGACTTGCCGGACGGCCCAGAGCTGGTCTGCCAGCTCTGAACTTCTGATAGCCGCCTCCCAGCGGCGGCGACGCCTACGGAGAAGGTCCCCGGCGGCTCCCGCATCCGGGGTGGCGTCGGGAAGAACGGAGCGAGAGAGAGAGAGAGAAAGCAAGGACAGGAAAGGCAGGGAGATCAACCAGAAGAGTATCCGGTTTGCTACCCTACACTGGGGGTGGGGGAAAGGGGAATAGAAAAAGGAGAAAGGGAGAAAGTGAGCACTGAGTACGTGTGGGCGGGACACCATGCACAGGGACACTATAAACGGTCTCTTAAACCGGTGTACCTCAAGTATTGTAGTAATGCACGATTCGCTTTTCGTGCCAGTGACGGGTGTGGCCACGGTCCGAGTATCTTTGACTCGGTGAAAGGTCGTAAGTCTAGTCGTTGCAAAGTTTCCTGCAGAGAGAGGCGTTGTACATCGTAGTGGGGGCAGGTACACAATAGGTGCTCGATGGTCTCCTCGCACCCACAGGAATCGCACATCGGGCTCTCGGCCATTCCCAAACGAAAGGAATATGAGTTTGTGAACGCTACTCCCAGCCACAAGCGGTACAGCAAGGTTGCTTCACCGCGGGAAAGGCTAGATGGCACTTGTAGCCGCAGCGTGGGGTCCAGTTTATATAATCGGCAGTTGAAGGCACCTGAACTCCAGAGATCTTGCGCCTTTTTGCGTGCATGTAGGCGAAGTTCCCTGGCAGCGTTCGACCTCGCCAAAGGTATTGAACGTGTCTGGGTATCTTCGTGGGCAGAGCGGGCAGCCTTGTCTGCTAGGTGCTACTAGCGTATGGTCCACGCACTAGTGGTATGTGAAGTAGGACAGCAGAATCTTCAAGTGTGATGCTGCTGCTCCCTCGCATAGCGCTTAGTCTCGAATGCAGTGTATGCTCTTCAATGTTTTGTTGTTGCTTTTTCTGCATTGCCCGGGCTTCACATTCATGGCACTTTTTGGTTTGTACGCTTGCACCATCGTAACAATAATAAACGAGTATCGGCAATTGCCTTCTGTGGAAGCTACTACAGGATTCGGATACTTTACGATGGAGTAGGGGGTGCATTCCAAGCACAGTTCACTATGTTTAGCATCAGCTATATTTCTTTAGCTCTTGTAGTACATAATGAAGTGTATGTTGACGAAAAAGAGAGTTCAATAAGCTTGCCAAGGTTGACGACTGGGCGTGTTGGTATAGCATATGAGAGGTTGGATTGCGCAACATTTTGACGAGACACACAGAAGAGAAACACACACCACAGAGTGCTACTTGCAACTATCGTTTTATTCGCTTGTCAATCTTCCTGTATTTATTCCATTGACAAGGGAATAAAACGATAGTTGCAAGTAGCGCACTGTGGTGTGTGTTTCTCTTGTGTGTGTCTCGTCAAAATGTTGCGCAATCCAACCTCTAAGAGAGTTCAATAACCGCTTTAGGCATGAGTGAGGATTTCAGTAAAAAAATAAATCCTCAAGATGTATGGAGGTTAGACATTAAGTAAGCAATTACTGTAGTATAACAAGTTGTAAGCACACCGTTCTGTTTTTTTTTCTTTCTTTTTCTTTTTCTCCTTGCTTTATTTTTCTTTTTTGTGGTGTAAAGTGTATGTCCTCCTTGAGAGTAAGTCAAGCAGCAGAGCCATGCAAGGCTCGTCAAATATTTGGTATATTCGTCATAGTCTCAAATGATGAACATAATTTTGATGGCATCGTATTGCTGCCATTTGCCCATCTCCAAAGTGACTGCTTTAATGTTGTCTTCGGCTTTGCATCGCACAGCTGTAAATCAGGAAGGCTTATCAAGAAAGAAAATAAATGTCTTACAACAAAAAACGCGGCGCCTTATGTGCATCACAGTTTGAATGAACTGTCCTGCTCACTTCTTGCTATTTCCCTTAGTAACTGCAAGAAAAAAAAAACATGTGCCTCGTTTTTATTATACTTCGCAGTGTTTACTTCAATTAGTCTAAAGCCATAGTTTTCTATTCTAAACGGCCTCTCCTATTCTAAGCCCAGCCAAACGAGGTCGGATAGATTAGCGGGGCCCTAGGGGAGGGAAAGTCACATCACCGCTAAGACCACACAGAAAGGAAAACGCAAGAAATAGCTTTCGCACTTGTGTTTTATGTTTATGAGAAATCTTATCTCTTTGTGCTCTTATGTCTTCTCTAAAACGTGAACCAAACCTGCAATGATCCAGGAAGGATTTCAGTTAAAGCTTTGCTGCAATAACCAGACTGGGAAGCCTGCTGAACATTACCGAAGCTTTCTGAAGCCCGCTGCTCAGCTGGACCGACAATAATAACTCTACGCCCAAACGGTCTTACGACTGAAACCGTGAGGTAGAAAAAAATGTTGTTTCTTATAGCGAATACGACTGCGATAAAATATATTTTACCACGAACATCAGGCGTTAACGCGTTGGTTCTTTCGCCCGTTCCTCCGAATGTCACGCTTCCAACCGCGTATTACAGGAAGTAATCGCAACTAATCGCGGCGAAGGCCTTGGCCCAGCTCTTCGCCCCATCTCACGCCAAAGCACCTCGTTATTCCAGACCAGGCTAACGTTAACCTTGGCTTCGTGGTGAAAGTATTTCGATCGTCCCCACCGGCACTCGCCATTAATCTTCCGGTAACCCGGTCTGAGAGAGGCGCCATGGCACTGCGTGAAAAATCGTCGCCGCACCCAGCACGTGTTTGGAGAGCAAGCATTCGGTGGTTCTCGCATGGCACCCGATAAATCAGTTCGCTTTTTTTTTCAACTTCGCGCGCTGCTTGGATGCGCGTTGAACTCTCTCGATATCATAATTTAGGACTCGTGATCGAAACAGCCGTGCCTTCATGACTTGAAGTTAGTGCGCGTGCCAGCAATTCAGGAACATTAAGCAGTGGGCTCACGACGCGGCTACCTATCTACTCTCCTTCATGCGTGATAGCATGTTGAGGTGTGTTTTTATGCATCGGGTGTGTTACGGGAGAAAAGCAGCTGCTTTGCTTGTGCTTGTGTAATTGGCCCAAACTCAGATTCACTGACTATTATCACTTCGGTAAGCATACTTTTTACGTAGTGCATTGTGACGCTCACATACATAACGCAGCGAAAAGGGCAGTCACTTATAGTTGAAGAACCCAAGAATAACTTGTTATTTCTTCATTGTGGATTTACAGCATAGGAGCTCTCTTATATTTAACACAGTAGCTTTCCCATTAACAAGGATTGGTTATTTTGTAAGTTGTTAAGTCGCTTCTGTTAGAATGTCTGCGCGTGAAGACGCAAATAGTATTTCTTTGTTCCGGGCATATTCACACGAAGTCAAGGTGCAAACACGGCACTGAATGTCTCAATTGCTGAAAACAATAAACATCATAAATCACTATAACCACAGTGTGAGAATGATTGCAAGCAATGTCATCTTAAGAGAAGCGCTACGAAATCCGGAAGGAAGTTTTATGTATGGATGCTGCTGTTACCAAGTGTCGTTTTTGTAGCAAAGTGCCTGAAGCGTCTTAACAAGTAAGCACATCCACTTTCAACATCTATATCACTTACTTCACGAATAACGAATCATTTATGACTAAAATATTTCAGGATTGACCCGCTTTTCGTTATTGCAAGCAGCTTGTAAGATGCGTCTAGAAAACAGAAATAAAGTCGAAGGACTTTAGAACAGTCAGTCATGATTCGTTTCTGAAGAAGATAGATAAATGCTATAGTGCGACGAAGTAAGCTCAACAAACTCCTTTATCGACAGAAGAGCGCGCCTGCCGAAAATCTTAAACAAGAAATGCCTGCTCAGTTGAGGAAACCTAAAGTATTTTCCTGGCTACTGACTTACCTTACTTACCTACTGAGTAATTTATTGAATCAGGAGCCTCGACAAAGGGTCTGTCTGTATCGTGTTCCAAGAACTCCAAAGCTTTCCAAAAACTGGACAATCGGCCCCTTTCTGTGCAGGTGCTGCTGGAACACCGCCCCCATCGCCCGTCGGCCCATAAAGCGGTGAAGGCGCTTTTGCGTTTCTTACGGACGACGGGTTTGTGCGACTACCTTTGACTATTCAAGCAATTTTTGTAAAACCACACGTGTCAGCGAACTTGCCACAATTTCCTTCTTTCCTTCCCTCCTCTCTCTCCCTGTGATCTTTGCTTTCCCCTTTCCCATTCCCCCGGTGTAGGGTAGCCAACCGGACGTTATTCTGGTTAACCTCCCTGCCTTCTTCTTTTCTCTTCCCTCCTCCTCCCTCCTCCTCCTCGATAACTTCTATCTGATTCATTATCCCAGCCACGGAAAAGCGCGCACACGCAAGCCGAATGTCTTCCTCCACAATTTATTGTGACAGGAACGCGCTCTCTTTTCCCACTGCAGTCACATACACTCGGCACAGCTTAACAAATTGGTCCTTCAAGAAAAGGTCCCGTCTTCGCTGTAATTGACAGTCGTTCGCCCAGACAATCTCGTAATGAGCACCGCATCACTTAACAGGCGTCTAATTTTGTCGTTATAAGCGTTATGCCAGTAAAAAATCCGCGCCACTTTTTCAAACACACGGACGAAGTTGAGTAATCAGGGCGCGGTTCATATAAATATTCCGACGTAGCCATAACAGAAACGTTGCGCATAAACATACAATAATCTCGTAAGTGCTACATGCTATTGCTACGTAAACGATGCTGTGTTGCTACGAAATTCATATCAGGAAGAAGGGTAAAAAAGAAGGACACCGACCACTGAATGAATACAAGAAAAGACGTTTCGGCTCCCCTGACGGGAGCCTTGTTCACAATGTCGTTCGAAACGTCTTTTCTTGTATTCATTCAGTGGTCGGTGTCCTTCTTTTTTACCCTTCTTCATGATGCCTCCCGACCAGACGGGCTTCCGTCAAAACCTCGACTTCATTAACCTTCGCCGGGCGTATGGCCAGCCAGTCATCAAACATTGTGAACAAGGCTCCCGTCAGGGGAGCCGAAACGTCTTTTCTTGTATTCATTCAGTGGTCGGTGTCCTTCTTTTTTACCCTTCTTCATGATGCCTCCCGACCAGACGGGCTTCCGTCAAAACCTCGACTTCATTAACCTTCGCCGGGCGTATGGCCAGCCAGTCATCAAACATTGTGAACAAGGCTCCCGTCAGGGGAGCCGAAACGTCTTTTCTTGTATTCATTCAGTGGTCGGTGTCCTTCTTTTTTACCCTTCTTCATGATGCCTCCCGACCAGACGGGCTTCCGTCAAAACCTCGACTTCATTAACCTTCGCCGGGCGTATGGCCAGCCAGTCATCAAACATTGTGAACAAGGCTCCCGTCAGGGGAGCCGAAACGTCTTTTCTTGTATTCATTCAGTGGTCGGTGTCCTTCTTTTTTACCCTTCTTCATGATGCCTCCCGACCAGACGGGCTTCCGTCAAAACCTCGACTTCATTAACCTTCGCCGGGCGTACGGCCAGCCAGTCATCAACATTGTGAACAAGGCTCCCGTCAGGGGAGCCGAAACGTCTTTTCTTGTATTCATTCAGTGGTCGGTGTCCTTCTTTTTTACCCTTCTTCATGATGCCTCCCGACCAGACGGGCTTCCGTCAAAACCTCGACTTCATCAAATTCATATCAGCTTCGATAACGTCGTACGAAAACCCTCTGGAATTAGTGCGATCCACACGAACATTCACCTACATTAAAAGAAAGCCGTCCGGTATCGCTTTTTAACCTTTGGGTTCAGGATAAACACTGTATTTGACACAATCCAGTGCACCCCTTTTTGTGCAAACAGGCTCCGCTTTTATCTTCGGGATAAATTTGTTTGGATAACTCATCGTGCGTGTAGATCTACCTGTTTCGTTGTGTTCACGTCTTTTTTGGCTAAAAGAATTTCTGTCGTTATGACAGAAGGATTTTTATTCCCTAGTCTCGTTCGACTAGGTGGGCGGTCGCGAAAAGGCTTTGCGAATTCGCGGATCATCGACCGGCTCAAGCCATTCCTGCGGCTGCCAGATCGCTGCGCCATACCAGCGGAGGAAGCACGACCCCAGGCTTTAATAAAGCAGGTCCCCGGACGTGAGTTTTCGGCAGTCCCGGTCGGGAAGAGGCGCATCTCTAGCGTCATTACTCGTAATGCACCGGTGGACGAGCCGCATCTCTGGCGGCATACGTGCCTGATGCGGTTCTCGGCGGGTAGCCCCCCATCTCGGCCTCATTAATTTCGAAAGCACGGAGCAGCAAAGATGCGGAGGGGCGGAGACCATATCGTCTCGAGTGGGAGATGATCGTCCTCCTCGACAACGAGCCGTTGTCGAAACCGAGGATGGATGTAACGGCTCGGTTAAGACGACATGGTAAAAAAAAATGGCTCTGGCTTAGCTAAGGTTAAGCCCAGGATGCAAAGCATACTAGCCTTTATTTTAACGCGACAGCGTTAAGGAGCTCGTGTCGCAGAAAAGCCGGTGTCGTCGGCGTCGGATCAGGCGTGCGGCGCTTGCTCAGGCGCACATTTCGTTGTCGCGCCGAAAGCTGCGTTGCTCGACGCTCACCGCGTCCGATGCGGGGGGCGACGCCGCGAGCGACAGCGCGAGTTGGAGCCCCGTTTCTCCTATGTCGTGACGTCACGGTGTCACGTGGTATTGAAGGCGACACCGCCGCGCCTGAGGAGCTGGGTTGAGCTCTCGTAATATGCTTCGCATAAAAAAAGAAGAAGAAGAAGGTGCATCCGCGGCTGCAGTTTGATGGCTATGGCGCTTTTTTCTTGGTTATGGCTGGTCACGAGTTCGTCGGCTCGATTCCCGTGCTCGGGGGAAGCGTTCCGATGAGGGCGAAACGTTAAAACACTCGTGTACTTGGTCTTCGAGGGGCTCGTTGGAGAACTCCGGGTGACGGTGAAAATTAAACCGCTTCAAACCGACACGTTGTGTGGCATGGTGCAAGATTTAGCGCGAGACATTAAGTACAATCAATACATCAACCAGCCTATCTGTCCGTCCATCCGTCCGTCCGTCCGTCCGTCCATTCGTATGTCCGATATCTTACGTTCTCTTCTATTCTTATCGACGATCACTGCCAACTGCTTCAGTGCGGTGATAGAGCAGGATGATGTGCTTTTAACGATATTTTTCTTATTTTCTAACGTTCAGGATTTGCTTTAATTTATCGAGAGACAGATAGACTTTTGATTGATTGATTGATTGATTGATTGATTGATTGATTGATTGATTGATTGATTGATTGATTGATTGATTGATTGATTGATTGATTGAAATAACGCCCGAAAGAAACACCTGGGCATAGTGTTGTCATCATACCGTATGTGTCTCCCTTGTAGCAATTGCTACGATTTGGTGGATGTCTCATTTTCCCTTGAATTAAAAAAAATTAGTAAAATTACAGGATCATCCTACGCGACTACGGCTGCACGAACGCCGTACCTGCCGCGCACAGTAACGGGCTCCAACGGCTCTGAACCGGTTTCACAATGGAATCTTACTTTGGGGTATGATAAGTAGCTATGCGTAGTGTGACTGATGTGGCGAAGTACCGTTATTGCGTGCGATCGCAAGGAAGACCGTCCTATATCCGTTTCACCAATGCAGCATTAAAACTTCCATCGAACTAACTTTTTGCTCGGAACTTGCGTGACGACGTCACCGTGCGGAAGGTCACGGCCAGGCGCACGCGGGCCTGTTTTCTGCCGCGGTTTCGGATCTGCGAGAAGCGGCAGCTTCGTCTCCCGGGTTTTATCGTGTCTCGCGTTTTTCGCTGCTGCAAGGCCCAACCGCGCAGCGTTGCGGATTCTCCGGCTCCTGTCAAAGAATTGCACGGTAAGTCAGAATTTACTTCAATTCTGTGTTGTGCAGGAAAGCTGTTCACCTACGAATCGCCGATCCAGTATATACCTGCCCGTGCGCCTGCCTTTCTATGTAGCACGCTTCCTTGCTGTAGGTTAGCACTCCACACCTCATGCGGCGTGCTTTTGTGACGTTCGGCCGTCGCCATTCTTTCTGGGCGTGCAAATGAACGGCGTAGCTTGATCTTCCGCCCCCCGGAAATTTAACATTTGTGGCTGAATCGCTGGTCGGTGCTTGCTTGTCACTTCGTCTAGCCGCTAACGAAGCCGATATATGTAGCTGATGTGCCTGTGCGGTGGTGATTTGAACAATGCGTCTTTGCACGAGTTTGCAAGGCCATTGACGGCGTACTCGCGTCTCCTCACAACTGCTCACAACCTCACAAACCTCACAACTGCTCATAATAACGCGCGAACGCGCAGCCATAGATGGCACCCAGGCCTTACATATGGCCCACCGGCGTTACGTCACCCGCTACTGCTCGGAAGGCGTTAGACCGAACGATGGAAAGAAAATTCGCGAGTCAGCCGCGGTTATCACGGCAGGATTATCTTTCGCTGGGGCCCTCGCGCATCGTTTCCAATGCTGGCGGCAAACGAGGCTCTGGCAAGGCTGCGCTACTTCGACAAAAACAGCACTCGTAGCCCGCGCGCGCCAACCGGTACTTGTTTATCTGTTTTTTCTTGGTTGTCTTGATATTCTTATTTCCCTACATATGCCTGGCGGGTGTCGTTGCGCACGAGGGAGGCGTGAGGGAGGAGGCACGAAGCGGCACAGCGCGTGTGTATACAATTCGTAGGGAGCACGGCTGAGTTTAATGACGTCTCGAGCGAGCGGTCGCAAAGGAAAAAAAAGACCATTGTTATCAAAGCAAAGATCATTAGCAAAGATCATTGCTATCATTTCGTGAAAAGGAGCGGCCTTCAGTATCTTGGGGCGACTAAATATTCTTTTATTTTCATTTCATTGCGTCGCAGTTTCGCCTGAAAGGCAAAGCATCGATTGCGATAGCGAATTAGTAGAAAGCTATGCGAAGTAAAGATATTAGTTTCATCCGCCGTATGTACTTGTAAACATTCGCTTACTGCCTAAATTAGCAAGCAATGTGTCACGCGCGCACAAGCAAACGTGAACACACCTCAGTCGATGACCGTGGAAACGCGCTGTCTAAACGCTGGAGTGAGGAAGTGCGGCAGCAACAGCGAGCGAATTCGCCTTCGCGTCGCCTCTCGCTTCAATGCGAACTGAGTGGCGAAAACACAGCGCACAAGAAGCTATCAGCATTCGGCGCACTCTGGCCCCATTGCAGAAGCCGCCGCCGGAGTTTTAACGCTCTCCCTCTTTCCTCCTCTTCCCCCGGTTTCTTGCACGCGACGGAAGACGGCGGGATTCCTCCATGCTTTCCTCCTATGCTCGCGCGATTGAGCCGCCATCATCGACGCACGCTCGCAAAGCTTTCACTCGCACATATAGCACACGACCCGTGACGACGGTGTCATTGCCCGTAGACCTTATACGAAACATCACGGCGACGTCAACGGCGACTACAAAAGTGCGCTGGTAGTGTCCATATAATTGCTGTCGCAATAAGAAAATATCCCGATTGAGCATTATTTTTCCCGTGCCCTTTGGTAGTCGTGCTTTCTTATTTTTTTTTCTCCCTCACTCTAATGCTTATCTTGCTCTTTTTTTCTGTTTCGTCAGTTTTTGACATGACTTGTGTACCTCTTACCAAGCCTCGCTTACAATTTGCATATGTTAGGCGCCAGCAGCGCCCCCTATAGCCACCACCATGACGTCCTCCGCAGTAATGCAATGATTTGGGCTTGTTGGTAAGGCATCGTGAGGCTTATAGCGCGTGAAAAGGACAAGGACGAAAGGAAGACGTGGCACACACAGGCGCTAACTTGCAACAGTCTTTATTTTGGGCAAGGGACCCATACATATATACAACTTTCTCGCGTACATCATCAAACATGCGCTGTTTGCGAAAATTCCTTACACACCAATGCACAGCTAAGCTAACTCTTCGCGGGAAAGGGCAATTGATGGTTTTGACACACAGTTATCCCCAAGCCTATTGATCATTTCTGCTTCTATAATTTCGCGAGTTAACCTTGCTCGGGCTGTTCCCACAATGGATGCTGGAGCACACGTCGAGTGGTCCCCATCATCCACCCCGGCAACAGCGCACTTGCAATGCCTGCAGTGAGCGTCAAGGAACCCACCCCGCTTTTCTGCAACATTATACCGGTGTTCTTTTAAACGCACGTTGAGGCACCTTCTGCTGTGCCCCACTTATTTCTTCCCACACTTTAAAGGAAGGTTGTAAACAACTGCTCCCAC
>NC_091826.1:30027500-30037500 GCF_038994185.2 Dermacentor albipictus
ATAGAATACTTCATATAACGCACGGCGATGCCATGCCGAAAATACGTCCCTTGCCATTGTTTTCGCTTTTATGGAAGCAAGTGAGACACGCGTTATAACTATTGCAATTGAGAAGCCACCCAGTATCGCTTCTCAGAACAAGCCTATGCGGCAAGATAACAGGCATTATCGGCAAGTGCCTTTGACGTGTGTTTTTTTCTTCTTCTTTATATTTCCTTACGTGTCAACGAAGAGGCTAACGTTAGCGGCTCCTCTAACTCAGTGATGATTGATGAGGGCCGTCACATGGCTCTCGTGTTGCCGGATGTAGCTCGCCAGACAGAAAACAAAAAGTGCTTACGCTATTCTCTTTGGGAGTCCTTGTATAGCCCGTGGCTGCGACAATTTTGTGGGCATTTCTAGTTGTTTTTTTCCGGACAATGTCTAATGTTAGGCAGCAAGATCAGCTGCTTCGCTTTCAGCTACTACGAAAAGGTACATTGTTTCAGCCGCGAAAAATTTCAACGTGTTATATTCGTCTTCTTTTTCTCTTTTGTTTTACTCTACCTCTCCGATGCTTCGAGTGTCCGTGATTAACCCCCGTATGCATAAATGCAACTTAAGTCGAAGCACATGCTTGACTTGATTTAGATGACGCCTGGCGTTAATGTGCCCAAAGACCCTCACTGCGTTTCCTTCGGCGCGTTCCCGATAGGCGTCACTCAGATCAAGTCAAGCATGGGCTTCAACGTAAGTTGCATTTCTGCATACGGGGGTTAGTCTTTTCCCAAGCTTTAACATCCTTATCTAATTAGGATATCAACGGAGCGTCATTCGCTCAATCAAGAGCAATAGTTGCAAATCAGGCCGCTATCTTACGTTCCATAAAAGACTGGCAGTGTCATCCGAGGATCAAGCGCCGAAAGCGACAGGAAGGTTTGGCGTTTAGTTTCGAGCTCCTCATTCGGTGTTATGGCAACAATACGAGGAGGCTACATGGTGCGACGCAGTAGATAATATAACAGCGTCTGCGCAGCCGCAGCAGCCCTATGGCGGAGGCGTCTCACACCGCTGCCACGATGAGCAAACTCCGGCAGCGACATTGTGAGACCGACGAAAAAATATACAGGAAGTCATAGCTTCGCCCGATAGGCGAATCATCGATTGCGATAGCAAATTATTGCACGCCTATACTAAGCAAGGACAGTAGTTTTGGTCGGCCGTACAAGCTTGTAAAAGTTCGCTAACTGACTAAATTAGCAAGCACGGTGGCACGTGAGCGCAGAAAAACATTAACGCATCTGGCTCGACGATCGCGGACGCTCGCTGTCAAAGCGCTGGCGTGAGGAAGGGTGGCAGCAATAGCGAGCGAATAGAAGGATTGGATAGGTTTAGCTTGACGCTTACAGTTCGCTCTGCTGCGACGATTTCGTTGTCTAATATTTAAATGTTAGTCAAAAGGCAACGGCTACTGGCTAATTGCTGAGCGCTCGTCTCGAGCACAAATCGCCATTGCAAATTTAGCGAGAAGAAATGTACAGAAGACGGGCAAAAAATTGTGATCACATGTGGGGGTCCCGTAAGATGGCGAGCAGTAAAAGCCGGCGAGTTGGTGAGGTGAACTGTTAGGCAATATATTCGTTTTCAGCGGTGTCAGGTTTACCCGCATTGAACTATTATTTAATCTTTATAATTTAGCAGGTTCGGCCGATTGCGAAGTATTGAAAGCTAAACAAGCCCAAACAAACACCCGGCTATATGCGATAGCAAGGATTAGCGTTGCGCTTCAGGCGTCTCAGAACGCGGCCATGATATGGAGAGCGCCAGCGGCGTTGCAGGCAACACACATTATTGGTGCAAGAGATGGAAAAGCAAAGAAAATTACAGGATCTCTTAAGATCTCTGAAGTGGTGAACGGTGAAAGCCTACTCTTCCTCTTCTTATCATTCGCCTCTTTCTCTTTGCGTCTTCTCTTTCTCTTCTTTCTTTTCCTCTTTCTCTTCCTCTTTCTCTTCCACTTTCGCCACGGGCCTGGACTGCAGACTTTGAGCATGCCAAACTGCTTCCCATATGTTCTACATCTTCCTTCTTTCGTCATCGTCACCCATCATGCACCTCTTTCTTCCCTCTTTCTTTCCCTCTTCCCTTTCCCCCAATGCCGAGTAGCTGGCTAGAGGAATATAGCTCAGGCCGACCTCTCGGCATTTCGTGTCATTAAACTTCTTTCTCTCTCTCTTTCCTTCTTCTCATCTATTTCTTCTTTCTTCGTTCCTTCTGTTTCTTTCCTTCTCTTTTTTCTTTTCGTTATGTTCTTACGATTCATTATGGGTCATTAGAACGCATTAGTTATTATTAGTCATTACTACTAATTACTGAGCATTCTTAATAATCTGTAATCAGTTAGAGTCGTTATAAGTCGTCGTTAGACATATTGGCCATATCGTAATCATTAGTAGTCATTACAAATCATTTCAATCATTATTAGTCATTACTGGTAATTAATAAGCATTTTTAGTCATTTCGTACTCATTTCTAGTCATTACAAGTTATTTCCGTCGTCATAAGTCATAACTGCTCACTAGTAAGCATTTTTAGTCATTTGCAATCAATTGTGCTCATTAAAAGTGGTCGTTAGACATATTGTTCATTTCGTAGTCATTAGTAGTCATTATTAGTCATTACTAGTCATTAGTAACCTCTAGCAATCTCTATTATAACGTTATCATTCACCAACTGTCACTATCAATCATTTTTCATTCTGCAATCTGTCTTTATTCGGTCTTGATATGGCGTGATGACACTTCGGCGGACGCTCCAGCGGTCAGGTCTGCAGACAAACTTCTCCATGAGCCCAGAAAGGCTTTCCCTTGAAAACCGCCGCCGCTTGACAGCGCCCGAGGAAAGGAGTACATAAATTTAGCTTGAACATCATGAACAGCTTGATCATGAACAGCAGGTTGCCATTATCCCTCAAGAGAAAAGTGTATAATAGCTGTGTCTTACCAATACTCACCTACGGGGCAGAAACCTGGAGGCTTACGAAAAGGGTTCTACTCAAATTGAGGAGGACGCAACGAGCTATGGAAAGAAGAATGATAGGTGTAACGTTAAGGGATAAGAAAAGAGCAGATTGGGTGAGGGAACAAACGCGAGTTAATGACATCTTAGTTGAAATCAAGAAAAAGAAATGGGCATGGGCAGGACATGTAATGAGGAGGGAAGATAACCGATGGTCATTAAGTGTTACGGACTGGATTCCAAGGGAAGGGAAGCGTAGCAGGGGACGACAGAAAGTTAGGTGGGCGGATGAGATTAAGAAGTTTGCAGGGACGGCATGGCCACAATTAGTACATGACCGGGGTTGTTGGAGAAATATGGGAGAGGCCTTTGCCCTGCAGTGGGCGTAACCAGGCTGATGATGATGATGATGATGAAATTTAGCTTGCCATTTACTGCCCCTTCCGCTCGGACTACAGTGACCGTTGTCTGGTGACTGTCGTTGGCACGGAGCAAGGAAAATTGGAGGACGCTTAAGCTTCGCCTTCAAGAGTGGAACACGATAGCGTTCCCGTCGACCCGCCAAGGGGTGTAATACCATGGGCTACGGCGCAGCGACTACGCGTCCCGCATCGGACGCGGGGAGCGTCGAGCAACGCAGCGTTCGGCGCGGCAACGAAATGTGCGCCTGAGCAAGCGACGCACGCCTCAGCCTTAGAAACAGCTCGTTTCTAAGGCAACACCGCATTCACTAGAGGCGCTTTTGTACCGCTTTGAAGCATCGAACTCGTGGCTGAGTGGTAGCGCCTCCGTCTCACACTCCGGAGACCCTGGTCCGATTCCCACCCAGCCCATCTTGCAAGTTGTTTTTATTCATGAAGTGCCTGCTGGGATTTATCGCTCACGGCCAACGCCGCCGACGCCGACACCGCCGACACCGACGACACCGGCTTTTCTGCGACACGAGCTCCTTAACGCTATCGCGTTAAAAAGATAGGAGGGAGCATTACGTGACGCAGCCAGCATCGGCAAGCGAACGCTCCCTGAAGCCCATGCATTTGCTCATCGGTGGCCCAGCACGTGACCTCTTGCGTCGAGATCGCGGCGCAAGCATCGAGATTTGCCGAGAAGTTTGGTTCCCCGTAGCTGGGCCAGTTTTTTTTAGCTGCGCGCTTGTTCGGCTGCCCTTCAGTGATTCTGCCTGCAGAGCGGGGAACACTAAAACCAAAACCGCGCACTTTGACGTGCGATCACATGTTGAACCGGCAGGTTTGGCTGCAGTCGCGCTGCGCGACGCTCCCTCCTATCTATTTCCGTCGCCCGTGGTCATTGGTGACTGTCACTCGTGTCCGTCGTGGTGACCATGGTGCGGTGTGGTATGCCCACATCTGCTCGGGAGGAACGCCATTACGTGCGTTCGCACAAAGCTCCTGCGAGCGGTGAAAGCTAGGACGCTGCCTCAGCTCCGGCAAAGCCTATTGAGCAGCGCATGACGGGTGCGTCCACTTTGCCTCACCTATTTCCTTTTTTTCCAGCCAAATGCACTGTGCATCTGTGGATGTTTTTTTTATGCTTCTGGCGTGGACCACGCATGCGCCGTCAATGTCACATCACGACAGCGGCAACGAAGCCAAAACGCCAGTTGATGTCGCAATAAAACACAAGCTGGCCATGGGCAGGCTGTAAAAAAAAGGATGCGCACAGTATCTTAAAACGCCAGTTTTTCGTAATTATGCTTTTTTTAGGAACGCTAAATGTAGCTTTAGCGTTACAGTAAGCGCCAGTAGTACTCTGCAACCAGCAAACTATCCCAGGAGCAGACACCGTGTTTTTTTTATGTTTCAGCTGTGAACAAACATGCGAAGTCTATTAGTTGCCATATTAGGACAACCATGCTGAATACGGCGGTTTCATGAGCCGGAATGACGATATGATTAAGAGGCACGCCATAGTGGGGGACTCCGAATTAGTTTTGACCACCTGGGGTTCTTTAACGCGCACCGAAGGCACGGTACACGGGCATTTTTACATTTCGCCCCATTCGATACGCGGCCAGTGTTGCCGGGGTTCGACCCCCGCACCCTCGTGCTTAGCAGCGACACCCCGAAGCCACTACGACTCCACGGCGGGTTGGGACAACCATAGCGAAATGCTTATTGAAACGACCCCGTATGAGTAAATGTCCAACTCCTGCACCAAGTATTAAAGCGTGCAAAACGTACATTGCTTTAGGGTAGCCGCGTGAGCAGACGTTATAGCATGCTCACTGATCTCTACGTCATAGCATCCGTTTATTTACTATGATTTACCTAATGTTCACATTCTTATTGGTAATATTAAGCAATATGAACAATAGCACAGCGAGAAATGCACCAGATGAGCTGCTTTTTACCTCAGCTTCTTCACAACACCCGATTTATAACAGAACAGTTCAGCGCGGCCAGCGTCGATTTTCCTGCGCATTTGCAGACCACTACATCGGTCGGTCTGACATGCGCAATCAATGCAAGCGGCCGTACATACATCGTAAGTCCGTCACCGTCGAAGTTAAGAGGTACAACGTCCCGGGTCACTGTAACGATCCAGAAAGTGTTGCCGCCTCCTACAGGTGGCGCTAGCACAGGAAGATGGCGTGCGTTGTAACTTAGCCGCTTTGCTTCCCTTTCGCTCTTAACGTTCTCGTTGCGTGATGGCGTCCATCAGCGCGCGCCATCGACTTCCGTCTTATCGACTTGTCGTTCAGGCTATCGAGCCGTCAAGAAGCCAACCGCAGCCAGTACGCAACTCACGACAGGTACGAGCGTAGTGCGACGCAGAAGTGCCGCAACGGGGCGAATCCAGAAGCTTCACTAACGCTGTGCGAGAAAGCCGTGTTTCTTGCAGGCAACCTTTGAGTAAAATTGTGTTTGTTACTTAGTTGCATCTCCACGGGAAGTGTGTTGTCATAAAAAAAAATGTCATTGAATGTTCTACAGACTGTAATGAGCGTTCTTGTGAAAGATGATAATGATCCCATTCCGTCCCTTTTCATTTTTTTTCACGCTTTTATTTTTGTCACACTCTTCTTTCCGTCTTTACTTCCCCTTTCCCTTCCCCTAGTGCAGGGTAGCAAACCGGAGGTTTTAACTCTGGTTAACCTCCCTGTCTTTCTCTCATTTGCATCTCTCTCTCTCTCTCTCTCCTTGTGAAGTAATGCCCTCCAGCCTAAAAATAAGACCGCGCCAATCGACCACCCATATTATGCGACGAAAGCACCTTGTGGAACAAAAGGACATCAGCTGGTACGAGTCTGACCTTTTGCGCTACCGGTTGTCGGGTCGAACGGTGAGACTTGTGCGTGGATGCGCAAATGCGACTGCGTTTGACATTTAGGCCCCTCTTCGTTGCGCGTGTCTGTGCTTAGCTGTGATGACGCGGAAACGAAAAAGAAAACTGCTTTATATGGTAATAAGTTACCATGCGGCTCGCTGTAAGTGGTCGCACCTCTTTCTCGTCTTTCAGCAGCAAAAAAAGATCAGATCCGCACCCGCATTCACAAACAAGCCCGCACGCCAAAATCGCATGTATAAAAGATGACGGCTGTTCGTTATGCTGGACATCGATTTCCTAAAAGCGACCACACAATAGCGAAATGCGTTTACGAATAAACATCGTTGTGAATCGGGCCGCTAGTGTTTACGAGCTTTAAAGAAGCCTGCGAATACACGCAAAGTGTCTCGAGCAGCCAGTGGCGCGACAATTTTGCGTGTCATCACGGGCTTCATTCACGCTCGGAAAAACTTTTATGTAGCATGTGTTGAGCAACAGAAAGCTGTATCGGGAGTTTTTTATGCCGCTCTACAATTTTCTCATCGATACGTTTAGTCTAATTATAGTATTTGAGAAGCTGATTAATTAGTTAAGACTAATTATATAATTAGGTGGAATACTACAAAAAAAACATAATCTGAGTATCTCCAAGCGACGGCAAGCAACATTTCCTTTGTTCTGTCCAGCAACGTGGCATTTGCAAAATTTTTATGTTTGGCTAGTGTTATGTGGGACACCTTATATAATGCGCAATAAGTCTTACAATGTTTCGTTCAGGGTTCTTGGAACGAACATTGGCATTTGCATATGAGGAATCTCCTTTAAATTAGGTAATGTGTGAGTCGTATCCGTTTGTGGAAGCTGCACCTCGTGGTAGCGAAGTGAAAACACTAGACTTTTCTTCCTCCTCTTACCTATCCGGACTTAGCCACTGCCCTCTACTAAAACAGGCGGTTATATTTTCGTAGTGCTGGAATCGTTACTACCGAGCTACTGCCGGAGGTCGTCAGCACCCTCCAGTAAACATGAGGAGCCGAGCGCTAGAAGAAAGAATGACTGACGAAACCATAGCGGACGTGCTCAATCGTTACTAATACACGGAGAAGGAAACCTAATTTAGTACTGCCTCCGCTTCTTGGGAGGTGACGTGCTAGAACCACGCTCGAAGAAAGCGCTTACGCCAGCTATGCCCAGTACACATGGTCTTCAACAGCCGCAATCGCATTCTCAAGCATCAGTATTGCGTTCTCCACTGCCGCAGCAATCGGCTAATTGGTCCGAAAGGTATAAAAGCGTGGACTGCCAGTCTGTGGGTCGTAAGTCGGAATACTCGCGGCACAGTAAAAATTTCGTCTTTTCTTCGAAAATTTTTTTCTCGCAATGAATTTCCGGGACTCCAGCGAGGAACCCGCGGACAACTAAACGACCGTGAAACGTGGCCCCCGTAACAGCTGTCGCTGTAAAACAGGCAGAAATGGCTGTCGCTCAGTGAATCCTTCGGCGTCGTGTGTATCACACTGCCTCAACTGAAACGCTTAAACTTTTCTCTCTCTCACCTATCGCACCCATTTCCACCCCCCTACAGGGTAGCTAACCGGACATCATCTCTGGTTAACCTCCCTATCTTTCCTTCGTCTCTCTCTCTCTCTCTCTTAAAGCGCGGCTTTCTCTGCCACTTCCTCTCTCACTTTGTGGTTGCTGTCCCGACGAGCAGAAGAGGACAACTTGCGAAAGTGAGTACGTGCCAGTAGGCATGTGACACTGCGTATTTGGCCCTTGCTGTGCAATGCCCCCGAGATGATATGTGGGCCCATGTGTATGCATCCGTGGGATTGTGTGAAATGGTGTTATTTGAACAAGCGTCTGGGATAGCGAATACTGGCGTTTCTGACAATGTGTGACGTACAGGAAGTACGCGGTGCGTTCGCGTCGCGTTGAAACAGAGGCCGCACTGCCTTTGAAACTTTTGTGTCGTTAAGCTGTATTTGCGTAACAGCGGTGTACGTTTGAGTACAAGCGCAGCACTGGTGGAATTAACGTTAATTTGGTAATCTTACGTCCCGCTTGCATCATTCTGTACAAACATTTCCGTCAGTGGCGCTACGTGTTGCGTAACATTTGCACAAACATCAAAGAAAACTTAGAAGGGTGATGGTTTGGGCTAGTTGGTTTTCCATTTTAGTAGGTGTGGTACAGCGCGAGGCAGGAACAAGGGACGCAAGAAAGACGAGGGCAAGCGCTTGTCCTCGTATTTCTTGTGATTGTCCTCGTCTTTCTTGCGTCTCTTGTCCCTGCCTCAGGCTGTACCACACAATCTAAAATCAAATAAAAGATCACTTAAACCCCAATTTTCACATCAGCGAGGCATCCGCCAAAACTTTCCTTCAGCGGTTTTAAGCACGATGCTGCGTCCTATTTGTTCTTTGAGTACTCGAGTCGTTAGCACTACATACAAGCTATGAAAATACGAATGTTCAACGTAATAATCCTAGACCACAGCAAATGGAAGGATACTTCTACCCTGCTTAACAATTCATATACGATTCCAGGCTCAGAAGCGCTAGCAGATACAGAAAAAGCAGGATATCAAGGCTGTCGAGGAAGGGCAGAAGTGGAAAGACAGAAGAAAGATATCTATATGGAAAGCTGAGGTGTCATTATTAAGCGCTCGAAGGTTCCGAGTTTATGGCTATTTCTTAATTATTCTATTTCCTTCTCGGAAACGTCGAATCAGAAGTACTGGTACTACGTTAGGCAGCGTCACACCTGCGGGCCGCTTTGTCTTTCTTTTTTTCGCACTTAGCTCCTCCATTTATTCAAAGGCGGCCGTATCCCATTTTAAAAAACCAGTTCATAAGGATACACAGCATGAAATGTACAGCACGAAGTTATCCCCAAACACTGTTCTAACTTCCGGATCCCCATACATTGCCTCAACATTGTGGTAAAGGATAAATGCGAAAACAAAGTGCAGAAGCGCTTAGCGGGCTGTTAGAAAAGCTACGTTCGCTCGCATGGGCAATCCCAGCTCGCTGTTTGTACGGTTGCGACTGTCTACCGCAAAGGGAAGGGCGCCAAAAGCGTAAATCGCATCTCTGCAAGACACCAGATGTCGCTTACATCCCCTTATAGACGGTTCAGAATGCGCCGAGGACTCTGAAACTCGCACGCATGTTTTCTATATATGCATTTTTGTTTATGACACTTTTTTTTCGCACGACGAAAAACTGCATGACTTATGCATGAGTTTGCCCTCAGATTATCGAGACCGCAAGCGGGGCGCTTATAATCTCTCGCGCAGTGGGCCTCTATATCGCATTAAAACGGCGCAGCGTAGACGACAATGCAGCAGGGTTGGGCCCTTAATGTTTCTTACAAAAATTACTATGAACGTGCCTGTGATGCTATATTGTCGATGGGACTTCCAAGCGTGATGATTCAACCAGTGCGGGAATGATTGTTAACACACATGAATACGTCTACACATCGTCTTTATGACTTCAGCTGGATTTGTGACTTTTAAAATTTATCATATTCAACCAAATATCGCGTCCTAAAAAAACAACTCGCAATTATTGCGCCTGCGAGCGAAGGCTGATTGATTTTCCGCGTTCACAAAAGTATCGTTGCTTAGAAATTTAGAAAGATAAAGCCTAGTCAAGAACATCACAATGACGCTTAAAGACACAAGCACGAAGATTAGACAAATACGAGA
>NC_091826.1:30042500-30155000 GCF_038994185.2 Dermacentor albipictus
AGGGGCCTCCATTCGACCTATCGCCATGTGCACAGCTCGTATTTCCATCGATGGACTTCTACATCACGTACAATTTGCAGTGCTAAGTTCGTGTGCCCAGCAGCTCATATTGGGATGGGATTTTCTTTCTATGGCCTCCGCCTCCATCTGCTGTGGACAACGCGTTCTCCATATGACCGACACGACCTATTCACTTCATGCAGATGACACACCCCTTCACTTCCTTGCTGCAGAAGATACCGCGTTACCTCCTCGCCATCAAAGCATCGTTACTATCACGTCTGATGTGATTGACTGCGGCGACGTGCTCGTCTTACCATCTGCACGCTGTCTTGCAAGAGGGATAGCCTTTGCATCAGGGCTCGTTAGGTTTGATGATGGCTCTGCACTTCTCTACGCTACAAACCCGACATCCGAAAAGATTCTCATCCCTAAAGGCACTACATTGGCTTGCGCCACTGCATCAGAGTCTATATCTGTTATTTCCTTTAAACCAGCTTCCTCAGAAGGTCTCTGTACCGGACGGGCCGCATCTCCTTCAGCTCTTGCAGCTGCCATCAGTTCCGACCTGACACCTTCGCAGTCACAACAATTGCTTGCTTTGCTCCAAAAACATGAAGCTTCCTTTGACGCGCATTCATCTTCGTTGGGAAAGACTTCGATTACGACGCATCGGATAGAGACAGATGGTACATCCATCGTGCGCCGTAGACCATATCGCGTATCGCTAGCCGAGAGGAAAGTCATTGACGAGAACGTCACCGACATGCTCCAACGCAACATAATACGCCCCTCTGCTAGCCCTTGGTCTTCCCCCGTTGTTTTGGTTCGCAAAAAAGACGGCTCTGTTCGATTTTGTGTCGACTACCGAGCACTTAACAAGATCACACGCAAGGATGTATACCCTATGCCGCGAATAGACGATGCCTTGGATTCCCTGCAGGGTGCCGAGTACTTCTCCAGCATCGATCTGCGTTCCGGCTACTGGCAGATACCTATGCATGAGGACGATAAGGAGAAAACAGCGTTTTCAACACCAGATGGGCTCTACGAGTTTAATGTCATGCCATTCGGCCTTTGCAATGCGCCCGCAACGTTCGAGCGCATGATTGACACCGTACTTCGTGGCCTAAAGTGGAAGACTTGCCTGTGCTATCTCGACGATATTGTTGTTTTCTCGTCAACCTTCTCTCAGCACCTGCAACGTCTGGATGAAGTTCTCACGTGCCTTGCCAACGCTGGACTTCAGCTAAACACCAAGAAATGCCATTTTGCGAGCAAGACGTTCAAAGTTCTAGGTCACATTGTGAGCAAAGATGGCATTCGTCCTGACCCTGACAAGGTTTCCGCAGTTCAGCACTTCCCTCGTCCCGAAAAGACCAAAGATTTGCGTAGTTTCTTAGGCCTCGCTTCCTATTTTCGGCGATTCATACGGGGCTTCGCCTCAATAGCGTCACCTCTGCACAAATTACTGGGTTCTAATGTTCCCTTTGTGTGGTCTCCCGAATGTGAATCTGCGTTCACCCATCTGAAGCAAGCTCTTACATCTGAACCAGTACTACGCCATTTTGATGAAGCTGCTCCTACCCTCCTGCATACGGATGCTAGTGGTCACGGAATTGGTGGCGTTCTCCTACAGCGAGACGACACTTTAGGTGAGAGGGTCGTCGCATACGCAAGTCGCGTTCTGACAAACGCCGAAAAGAATTACACCATCACGGAGCAGGAATGTCTAGCTATCATTTGGTCTGTGCAGAAGTTTCGACCTTATCTTCACGGCCGCCACTTTACGGTCGTTACAGACCATCATGCATTATGCTGGCTTTCGACGCTGAAGACCTTGTCTGGACGACTTGGTCGGTGGATTCTTCGTTTGCAAGAATACGACTTTACCATTACCTACAAGTGCGGGAAAAAACACCAAGACGCAGACGCGCTTTCTCGCTGTCCGCTTCCTACGACACCATGCAATGGAGCTCCAACTACCATCCGTGACAAGCTTTCGCTCAATCCCTCCTCAGATGCTTTCTTGTTGGCCACTGTCGACGAGATGCCTCCACACGACAACAAATCCTTCCAATTTCATCAACTTGCCGACTCTTACTGTCGGCGCATCATTGACCACCTTCAAGGAGCTTCGCGCCCGCCTAACGCCCGCCTTCGTCGGCAGCTGACGCAATTTAAGATTGACAACCGCGTCCTATACCGTCATGTCTATCACCCTGACGGTCAACGCTGGGTTCCTGTTCTGCCACGCTCTCTACGTGCTCATGTCCTGCGGGCTTCTCACGACGACATGTCTGCTGGTCACCTTGGTTTCCAGAAAACCTATGACCGCATCAAAGGGCGCTTCTACTGGCCTGGATTGTCCGCCAGTGTAGCGAGGTATGTCGCTTCCTGCGCTCTATGTCAGCGTCGAAAGCTCCCTACATCAGCTCCAAGCGGACAACTGCAACCGGTTCCATGTCCGTCGCAACCATTTGAGGTCATTGGAGTTGACCTATATGGCCCTCTTCCTGTGACTCTCACCGGTAAACGATGGATTGTGACAGCCGTTGATCACTTGACACGCTACGCCGAAACAACTTGTGTGAGTTCTGCCTCAGCCTCTGAAGTTGCTGCATTCGTACTTCAATCCTTAATACTGCGTCACGGTGCTCCTCGCGTCCTCCTGAGCGACCGTGGAAAAGCATTCCTCTCGCAACTACTAGACGAAGTACTCCGAGCCTCCGGAACCACCCACAAGACTACCTCCAGTTACCATCCGCAAAGCAACGGCCTCACAGAGCGATTTCATCGCACGCTGTCAGACATGTTAGCCATGTACATTGACCCGGATCACAGAAACTGGGACGCAATTTTACCATTCGTGACCTTTGCATATAATACCGCCGTTCAACGCACGACCGGTTACTCGCCATTCTACCTTGTCTATGGTCGTTCGCCCTCTTCCTGTCTTGACGTCTCTTTCTTCGCGCCAACTGTCCATCAATGTCCTTCCTCCTGCGAAGAATATGTGTCCCGCGTTCTGCGTTGCCGCCAGCTCGCCCGCATCAACACCGAAGCACGGCAACAGGACCGCAAGCAGCATTACGACGCCTCTCATCGCGTCGTGTGCTTCCGCCCTGGCGAGGAAGTGCTACTCCGGACACCAGTTCGTACTCCTGGCTTGTGTGACAAGTTTCAGCTTCGGTTCATCGGCCCCTACAAAGTCATGGAGCAGACTTCTCCAGTGAACTATCGCGTGGAACCAGTTATTGTTCCAAATGACCGCCGCTGCCGCGCCGCTGAGATTGTCCACGTTTCCCGTATGAAACCTTTCACGAGACGTTCACCGCCCCTTTGAGTTGCGGCCAGGATGGCCGCTCTCGCGCGAGGGGACATTAGTGTAGCGAGATATAAGCTATTCTTTGTCATCTGTACATGATCATCATCATGTGGGGCTCATATGGGGTTCTTCTTCATCATCGCTTGTGGGGCTGGCTCTCGAGTGTGCTCCTTGCTGTGGGCGTGGTCGGTTCGCCTAACCTTTTGACGCGGAATAAAAGCCGTGATTACTGCTGCGTCACAATATATATATATATATATATATATATATATATATAAACATCGAGTGAACAGCAGCATTGAATTCGGTAGAGCAGGACGACAAGGTTTGCGCTTGAAGCAAGAGGATCGGAAAGAAGCGTGCCAGAGCTCAACTTTACGACGTTCTCAGCGATTGGCTCAATCGCGACAAAACTCGAACCGGATCGCCATGCGTGCGACAAAGCCGCCCCCTTGTTTTCTTCGCAAACACGAGTTTCTGCGTCACTCCGCCAGGTCTGCGAGGCCGTGCAGGGATCGAAGAAACGCATTATATCAGCGAAGTCCGTAATGGGGCCCGGTGATTTCTCGTGGAAGCCGTCGAAGGTCCAATCCCTCAGCTTCATATCAGCTAGCGTGCACGGTGAAGTTGTATATATATATATATATATATATATATATATATATATATATATATATATATATATATATATATATATATATATATATATATATATATATATATATATATATATATATATATATATATATATATATATATATATATATATATATATATATATATATATATAGGGGGGGGGGGGGCAAATTGACGACCGTGTCCATTTGTGGCGTGAGTCAAAGTGGACGCTGGTGGATGCGTGTGCGCGTCTGTCTTATGACGCATTTCGATGCTTTCGAGCACTCTAGTGCGCTCTCGCGGTTACGGTTTATATTCGGCTGGTCTATATGGAGCCCTAAAGATGCATTCGCGTGGTCCATTCAGGGCGCTCGGAGGCGCTCGGAGGCGCTCTCACCTTCGAGTTGCGTCCGAGATCCGGCAGAACAAGGCCACCTATTTCGCGGCTTTTCAGATAGCTCTGAGCGCAGTCGAACGCTCGCTTAATGCTACCGATCTCTGGCTCCAATCCCAAGAAGCCTCCGCATCACTGAAAAACCCAACTGGAACACGGCGCGAACCAGTCCGATGCACCATTCGTGCACTATCGCACGAAAAATGATAATGTGCGTCTTATGCGTGTTGACGACAGCGTTACTTTTTGGCTTTAAGGATGCACTCTCAGTTTATAGGATGTAGTCATACATTCATCTGAGGGTGTGCTGATGGCATAGTGTCGTTTATCCTTCTTTTACGACAACGGTGTAATTATATACGTTAAAATATCACTTTCAAGCTGAATGTCGCCTCCTTCCGCTTGAAGGACTTCCAACATGGTTGTGGCAAAGTTAAATATATTGGTCTGACCAAGGCCTGTAATTAGTTCATTCATTCATTCATTCATTCATTCATTCATTCATTCATTCATTCATTCATTCATTCATTCATTCATCCATTCATCCATTACTTCATTCATACTCTTTGTTACTTAAGTACTGAGTGAGTGGGCCGGTAGTGCAATGGGCAAGTTGGGGCTGAGGGCATGGGAGTTTCTACATCCTTTCCAAACTACGTATCACCGTGCGCACCACAGTAACTGCTACCACTCGTGTACATTCGAGAATGCCCAACAGTACTCGCGACGAGCGTGCCATCTATTTAGGCTGTACTCTTTAGCTATCGAGTCAGCGAAAGCTTTCAAAAAGAATTACGGATACCGCAGGTGCACCTTTAGCCGAACCGTAACTTGATAACAGCGGTAGTCCAGTAAAAGAACGGTCGCTTGAGAACAACGAAACAAAGTGCACACTACAATATATGCCAATAAAGACGGACAAGAGAAAAAGCAGCTCAAGCGACATATTCATGACAGTGTTTCAACTCTATAAAAACTCCTACGTCAGAGTTTCGGCTCCATGTACGTGTTGCCAGTTGAGGGTCTTGTCGAGTTCACATAAGCTTTTTTAGAGTTATAAGGCGCTTTTAAAAAGCGCATAGAGCAAAAACATTTTAGTGGCACACAATACCGCGTGTATGGAGGCAGCGAACTGCAACTACCATGACTAAACCCCGTGAATGCCTTAAAGTACATCTCTAAAGCTTCCCTTTACTCTCTGCCGCTAGGAGACGCTACGTGGGTCTAAGCTCCGCTGATCGCCATGCAAAGAAATGCCGTTGAGTTCACTGTCGACAGTTCCAGAAACTTACTCCGAGTTTTCTGTTGACACTCTACCCTCATGTTGAAAGCACCTAGTTCTCGTTTTGTTGGGACCCGCATTTCGGAACCTCTAGCTATATTCGGCGAGAATCGCACGTACTCCAAACCCGCTCGAAGACGCCCAAAGGCCTTGTCTTCAAGAAGGTGCATTACGTGCACGTCAGTGGGATCTAACTTCGGTTTTCTTTCTTTCTTTCTTTCTTTCTTTAGTAGATCGCCGCATGTGCTGCATTGCGCAGCACTGGTACGCAGCAGTTTTTCTTTATGCCAAATACGTGGGTGTGAAAGGGCGAATTTACAGCATTTTAATAACCACTTCACGATATTTGCATTGAATTCTGCATATTCTTTTTTCCTTTTCTCTTTTTGTTTCCCAATTTATTATTTTGTTTGTTTTGCTTTTCATGCTACGTTCCTTAATTGGAGGAGTTTCGTTTTGGTGCTTTGATATCCGGCCCGTCGGTGGCTTATTTTGCCGCCATCTCATCACTTGATAAAGAAAAACGACAACAGTGACAACTACAACAACCGCGACAGACAGCGGCAACACGAGCAACAACCACAACAACAGCGACAACTATGTCTCCATGAGTTGATGGACAACAATGTTGCGCTAGTCTCTCGCACGAACGGTAAACAAAAAAACCAGTCTTCTCCTTTAAAGTCCACACTCCTCAACTACAGCTTGCCCCTCCCCCTTCTGCGCACATCCCCCTCTCTTGTACAGCGAAGCTGTATATGGCTCGCTGATTGGTCCATCCGTCTGTCGGTCGCCTGTACACCGAAAACTCATCCAGCGCAATCCCATGCGCATGCGCGAAGAAAAGAATAAAGAGAGGCGCGCGATTAGCAAACACCGCCTAGATAGCACAAGTCCTGGTTACTCCAATCCCTGACGTCACGCTACCTGACTCAAATTTCCATTGACAAAAGTGGCGAGACAAAAATTATGACGTCAGAATCACTGCTGCCTACTCCGGAGCATCCCCGTTAGATTCCATGGCAGGCGGGCCAGGTAACATGACGTCATGGATCGGAGTGGAAAGGCCTTGTGCTACTAGGCAGTAGTGACGTCGTTGCTCTCCGTCTCAGCCGAGCGCACGCGCAGCAGTTTCTCTCTGGCTCCGAAACGAGTACGCCGCACGTCATACGTACCCCTTAGGAGCAGGCAGCTTTCGATCAGCAATGCCTCGAGCAGAACCAAGAACGAGCTCATCTACGCCTTGCCGGAGCTGCAGCCCGTGCACAAAACAGGCTCTGCAACCGAGAGCAAGCAGCAACTGCGAATCGAGGCTCCGGCAGCCTCCCAATCAGTCGTTTAATGAACCTGTGGGATTAACCCACTAACAAACACCGGGGCCGCACCTTTCGCTGTTTATCTATCTGTATAGAGTCCTCGGCCGGTGATTTTCGTTTTTGTCCCACAACGTTCCGTCTTTTGCCTAGCTTCACCTGGAACGGCAGCTGGAGGGCTCGTGGATAAAGCCGAGATTGTACCCCGCACCGTTATGGAAGGCTGACGGTAGCACTTTGAAACAAGCCAGGTTTTCCCATTGGCAAGATCTATTGGCCGCTGGCCGTCCCCCTCTATGCCACGTGGTATGTTGTCGCAACGGGCTGCTGCAAGCTGCTAGTAGCAACCGTTCGTCTTTAGAGCCATTTTTAGAGTGCAGATCTTAGGCGCCCGTTCCTGGGCTGAGCGTCGGCGTAACCGCGCGAACAAGGTCGTCCCACTGTTTGCGTGTTCGTCGTCGTCGTCTTCCACAGCTGGCTCCGATTCCGCTCATCATGCCAGCGTTTTCATACTTCCCCTCACTCTAAAAAGGCGCTGACGGTACAGCCAGTCGGAGCAACTATATCGGTCTCAAATTCTTTGCCTCGATATATCGCAAAATGAAAAGACCTATACAGCTGCGGTCGAATTTCGCAATATGGAGTATCGTAATCGTCGGACAATATTTTGCCATATTGTTTAAATTTGTCAAATAGAAATATGTGAATTTTGCGCCCGGCTAAGCCGAAATCCCAAACATAGTACTTCGCACGTCGCGGATTCCTTTTTCGTACAAAACAGCCTTAAACCATTTAATTACTGTGTTCTGTATGCTTTTCTTGTTGGCAGGAAATCTGGGCCTTTATGCGAAAAAAATGTCTTATGCCAGCCTTCTTCGTGATAGCAAATTTCGGACAATCCTGATGCTGGGCATAAAACTAACGAAGGCATCCAGCCATTTGGGAAGACCACTTACAAATTTGAAGCTTCGTAAATTTGGCCCGCTGTTGACTTCGTGGTCTGCATTTGCGGAAATATGCACTAAAGTGCCTTGCAATTTAAAGCGTAGCCACAAATTACGAAGAATTAAAATCTGAGATGCACCTTCCTTCTTTTGAGAGAGTGGGAGATAGAAAATCACCTGTGTATAATCACCTTCAAGGCTGGAAAAATGAATGAAATCGACAACTACAAATTTATATAAAAAGACTCTTGGGTGAAACATGTATCCTGGAATTTAGTTGGTGAAACGTGAACTGAGAGTTCGAAATACAACTAAACTTACGAGAACATAGCCGCACTTGACGACCTTCACGATCAACCAACAATGTGTGTGCCGTGTTGTGTGCTCTCTATCTCTTCTCCCCATCTTTCATCCCCCCCATCCCGCTCTCATGTGTAGGATAGCAAACCGGTTAGGCTAAACTGGTTAACCTCCCTGCCTTCCTTCTCCACTTTTTCCTTCCTTCCTTCACGATCAAAATTATCGGACTCCGAAATTCAAATGGCGGCTAAGGAAAAAGTTGCCACAAAACAAGAATCAGAACATACACTGTTGCAAAAAAAAATTAAAATGCGAGAAAAGAAAGAAAAAAAGGAAAGAAATAAAACAAAAAAGAAAAGATGTGTGTCCGCCTACATATGTTTGCTTTGCCGCTAGCAACTAGGCAAATAGCAGTGCACGCTTTACAGGGGCACTTTGCAACAGAAACTGGGTAATGGTAAATTTTATTAAAAAATTGAAATATTAAGGATAGTCAGCAAAGATTTTACTTTCTAAGATGTACGCGCAACGAACAGCTGTATATAAAGTTCTGCTAGTGCATTGCTTGCATGCTAATGCTTCCCATAACAAGTCAGTCAGTCAGTCAGTCAGTCAGTCAGTCAGTCAGTCAGTCAGTCAGTCAGTCAGTCAGTCAGTCAGTCAGTCAGTCAGTCAGTCAGTCAGTCAGTCAGTCAGTCTGTCTGTCTGTCTGTCTGTTCAGCCAATCAGTCTAGCCAATCAATCTAGCCAATCAGTCCAGCCAGTCAGTCCTGCCAGCCGGCCAGCCAGCGTTTAATGGTGATAAATCAGATTACGCTGCAATATGACAAACACAGCGGAAGATTTTATAGTTAGCAAAATGGGATTGAAGCAATGAAAAGAATTATGTGAGAGTTTATTTTAAATGTCCGCATCTGCTTAAGATTGTCTACAATTTTTATGTGAAATTATTCGCATAGGGCTTAATATTACCTATTCATTGCATTTGCACTTAGCAAGACTAATCAATATTACCATTAAAAAATGTCTCGTTCTTGCTGATTACTTATGAAAGCTTCCTCCCAGGTTGCGGCCTTTCTTCTCTCTCTCACGAATCCGGTTGCTCATTTTTCTGCTTGAACCAAAGTGATACATCCATAGATTAACTGCGGGAAGTTTACTTCTTCGGGATGCATATTTATGGGAAATGAGCGCATCTTTCTTGAAACAATACTTTATTATTACGGAACTTCAAAAAAAAAAGCGATCACCCCATATTTTCTCTGTTTACACATGCGTGTGTCTGTGCCTGGGAAAGAAATTCTTTTTTTTTCAAGATTCTAGATTCTAGAATGGCAAGTTGTAAAATACAAGACGTGTATTGTCACGCTGCGCAGCGAGCCGAAGGAAGAGAAAGTGCAGGGAGGTGCAAGAAGCTAACCGCTGCCTATCGGCCTTGGATGACCGTCCTGTCCCATGCGCTGTGGCAACCATCTATCATATTGTAAAGAAACCCATCCCCTTCGTCGCATTCTTATACAGGGGAGCCTTTCGATGTTACCACGAATGCGCAAAAAGTTTCTTTTAAGTACAAGTTAATTAAATGCTTGCGTTTTACGTGCCAACATCATGATCTGATTACAAGGCACGTCGTGGGGCATGACTCCCAAACAGTTTCGTCCACCTGGGGTTCCATACCGCGCCCATATATCTGAGTATACGAGCGTTTCTGTATTTTGCCCTTTTGAAAGCGCAGCTGCCATGGCAGGGTTCGAACCGGCGACCTCGAGCTCAGCCGCTCAAAGCCATAGCTACTGTGCTACCGCGACGGGTGAAGCTTTAGAAGGCTGCCAACAATGTCTATCCTAAGACTTCGTCTACGATTGCGCAATATTTTTTTTCATGCACTCATTTCGTTTGTTGGTTTCCTTCTTAATTGAAACTGCTCCCGGCCGTGCATATAACACGCACATCTCACACTTTATCCACACTCTCTTGCCAACTCAGCAGGCTACATCACCAAGGTAACACCTCCAAACTGCTCCAAACACACAAGCACAAGCGCGCACGCACGCATGCACGCACAGACAGAGAGACACACTACGCGAAATAATACGCACAAAGCGTCACGCACACAACGTTCCACCCTCGCAACGATCAACACTTGTTTATCCTGCGAGGATAGCGTCGTTGTTGCGCTGAGCCTCACTCTTTAAATATTTACCGCTACACGCGGCTTCACATTTCCCCATTGCGCGGGAGGCGGACGAGGTGGCGTATCGCGGAAGACAGACCGCAGCGCCGAAAGTGGGCAGCGGACGGTGGCCATCACGCTGGGCCGACGGTAGTCGAGAGAGACGGTTCGCGCGCGGCTTAGTAATTTGCGCGCGAAGCGTTCCGGAAAGTGCTCAAGCGCAGAGACGTTTCCATGCGCAAGCGTTCTGGCGTTAAAAGTGGATGCGCGTCACGTGAGTGGTCGGCTGATGTTCCTCGCCGCCTCGGAGCTGCATTGCGTCGCCGGCGGTCGAGGCCTACAACATGCGTTCCGCTATTAACTTAGATGGGAACGCACATGTTCGCTGCTTTCTTTGTTATTTGTTTTCGCAAAGTGATACACTTTGTTGCCAAGATTAGAGTGCGCGAAACAATATATCGGGGAGAAAAAGAACACGATCAACGCACCGAGCGGCTAACGGTGGAAGCCAAAATGGAAGAGAAGAGAGAATCGGATTCTGAGAATGTTTTATTTCACGGGGTTGCTCCTACAGCTACTTCTTTTCTTTTTCTTCATTTTAACGCTAAATGACTCGCTAACTTTGCGACAGTGCTTCTGTAGGGCTTGAGTCTTATCGCTATTCGCCAGGAGCCCAGTTGCTCTGGCCTGTGCACCTTGATTCGACCGTGTACTGGTCCATAGTAAGGCAACGGCGCATGTGATTTTCGCCGTTTGGTACCCGGCCAAATTATCGTATGTCTTCAGTAAACGTTCGTGGTTCCTTATGTCGTCTCTGAAAGGCGTAGTGCCCGGTCCGGTTAAAGGCGGCTCTCGGAAGCCTCCGACCGAGCTCCGAAGTCCCAACCCCGCGTCCAAAACACGGCAATTCTTTTTCTTCTGTATTCCGTGAATCAAGTCCTAGAAGAACAGCCGGCTAAAAGGTCTGCTGCAGCTTGCTGCTGCTGTATACTTGACACGTATAGATACCGAAGCCACATAAGCATGCCCGAAGTTGTAACTAATTTTAGTTCTCTTGTTGCGTTCTTGCGTAACCAGCGTGTGATTTGGCTGTGTTTAGTTCATTCATGTGTTCGGTTGGAGAACGTTTCATTTCTAAAAAAAACATTAATGTTGTATAGCCTTAGACAAGCAAGGCTTCGTTGTACATCTATTCCACTGTACCTCCCCCCTCTGAATACTTCAACACTTGAGCTTGTCAGGTACATTGGATAAATAAATAAATAAATAAATAAATAAATAGGAAGGAGCACTTAGTTAAGAAACTAGAGATACGCACGCACGATATGGCATTGCCGTAAAAGCGTGTAACACGCGAGACAAATAGTTAATCCCACAGAGGCCACTCGTTTTGATTTTGGAGCGCGTTCCGACTGCTTATACGAAAAACAAAAAGCACCTCGTACTCGGGCTTTCGCACCTTTCACAAACACCCCATAGCAAAAAAAAAAAATATGCCATGTGACTCTGGAAAAAATGCCAGAAAGACGGAAAACAGCTACGCTGCTGGTTTGCTGCAGCTTACATCTTCTCACAGTCACGTTTACTTTCCTGGCGAGCGGATGGAACGGACGGCTCTGCTCGTCCCACTTGTCCCATCCCGAGGCTTTGTAAACAAGATGCCTTTTGGGACCGGAAGCCACTATGGTTGCAGATTCCTACCACTGTTTCGCACGAAGGGCTTCGCGCTGGAAATCGACCGGCGCCGTTCTTTTTATCACGGGCTGTAAATGCAGCCACTTTTGCGTTCATTGCCATTTCGTTTATCTATTTATTTTTTTGCTACTGTATCTCCTCGCAAGTGGTGCGTTACACCTTTATTGCGATAGCAATTATATCGACACTCGAGAAACCTTCGCGCCGTCGCCGTGCTGTCAGGGTATCGGCGGTGCTTGCCGTGGCCAGCGCGCGGAGCGTTACGAGGCCCCGAGAGTAGTGCAGTGCAATAGGTTGCAGAAAGAAAGAAAGAAAGAAAGAAAGAAAGAAAGAAAGAAAGAGAGAAAGGAAGAAAGGAAAGAAAGGAAGGAAGAAAGAAAGAAAGAAAGAAAGAAAGAAAGAAAGAAAGAAAGAAAGGAAAGAAAGGAAGGAAGAAAGAAAGAAAGAAAGAAAGAAAGAAAGAAAGAAAGAAAGAAGGAAAGAAGGAAAGAAAGAAAGAAAGAAAGAAAGAAAGAAAGAAAGAAAGAAAGAAAGAAAGAAAGAAAGAAAGAAAGAAAGAAAGAAAGAAAGAAAAGAAAGAAAGCGGAAAAAACGTATAGGCACTCTGCTGAGCTAAACTGCGATAGGCGAAAGCCTATCTAAGACTGCCTGTGTGTCTGTTGTCTAAACTCTTCTGCGAACGGACGCCGCAGTGGCCGCGAGCATACGATGCAAGCGCAGCGTCACCGGCTGTAATTGATCACCGCTTTCCTGCGTCCACCACGGACTGTGCACGGACACTCATGAGCCACTAAAGGCTTACGCCTTAAAATGTCGAAGCCAAGCGGACTTGCACTCGCGCTCCGCTGAGTAGGCTCGGCGGCGGAGCAGGGGGCAGCGTTCTGGCTTCCACTGCTGGCACGAGCTTCTTCTGCTGAGCAGCTGCGCGTGAACCGGCGGCACGTAAACCGAACATCGTTTGCGATCGAACTCCGACGATGTTCCGGCGGTCTCGGCTCTCGCACCGTCGACCCGCGAGAGAGAGAAGAGAGAGAAGTGGTTCTTGTGGGGAAGGAGAAAAGGCTAACGCTATTTTCTGCAACCCATGCGGGAGCACGGCTCAGCGCCAGCAGGGTGGAGGGGATGGGGTTAAAAGAGAGAGAGGGTAGGAGGGAGAAAGGCAGAGGGTCGCAGAGATGGAAGCGAAGTAGTGGCTGATCAGGAAGCCCGAGGTGGTGGGATGGCCGTTAGGCCATCCCACCACCTCGTCCTCCTCCTCCTCTTCCTCCTCCTCCTTCAACCAGCGTTCTGAGACAACCGGGTATTGGGGAGGGGGAGAGGGGGGGTGCTGTTTATCCTGTGCAGCCGCAGTTGCCTCGAGTGCTGCATCGCGACAACATGCCACGTGACCCCTTCCCCCCTCACCCTTGGAATTGTTAGAAATTCATCCCGGGCACTTCAGCTCAACGATTTACCTTGCTGTCGCTTTCAGATCTTCGCCCTTCGGGCCAAACTGCCACTCTTTTACCGTTAGCAGGACGGTTCACCTCGATTCACTCCTTCAGCTTTTCTTTTTTGTTTTTCTGAATTCAGCTTCACTAATATTCGCTATATCCGTACGTTGTGACTCGATGTCGGCCGTGGTGTAGCACAGAGGTGCTTAATTTCATCAGTGCTTGGATATCTTTCCATACGGTTTGTTTTACACATATATTTAGCTTAGTTTGTGCACAAATAAGCCAAATTCGGCCAAGACATTTTAGCAAGATTTCTTGATGGCACCTTTGGAGTTGAGTCTCATTTGAATATTTAGCCTGATTATCTTCACTAGCCTTCCCTTCGTATGGTTTCTTGGGTCCATCCTATAAAAATAATCTCGAAGTGAACCTTAAAAGACAAGCATATCATGTTCCCGCGATGATCGCATACTTCTAATCTGCATGGCTCAAACTAACAGGGTTGGAAGTGTTTGTTCCAGAAGCATGTAGGGCACATACTTATGCTGACTGTACTGAGAAACAAAAAAGACTGATTCGTCATTTTTTGTCAGATTAACTTAAACTTGAAGTTTGTGTGGGTGTGGAGGGGTGAGGGTCACTGAGCGTAACGCGATAAGTATAAGAAGTCAAAGAATAAGATGGCGCCTCCTGCGCAGACTAATGTTCGAGTGAACTATTATCGTAATCAGCAACAGCAGCATCCCAAAGTTCACTACAAGGTAAATGTCTCTCCTAGGCGCAGAAAAAGGACTCACGGATATTTTCAAAAATATTTACAGAGTTCTCCCGGCTTACCGTATGCGAAAACAACCATTCGGATACTGATCTAAATGCTTCAGCAACGTCCTTTCATAACAGCAGAACAAAAAAAAGATATTTTGCAGGTTTGATCCATAATGGTGTTACATATTGGTCTTCACAATCATGAAACTATCTTATGTTCATTGCACGATGGAGGCCTCTCCGAAAGTTTTCCAATTACCCGGCCCCGTTCTGCATCGGCCGCTTATATCCTGTGCCTGCAAATGTTTCTAATCTCATCGCACCGCCCAAATTTCTTGTTTTTAGGTAAAATGGCTGTCATAAATTGATTACCTCGCTCCTCATACACAGCGGCTACAAAAACAAAAAAAAGAAGGCTGAGTTCATTTTACTGAGCGAAGAAAAATCTGGTACAAGAAAAATGTATCTGCATGATGTTCATTGATTTAAGCAGTGCACCCTATAAATACAATTGCAAAAAAATGAAAAAACACAGTTGCCAGATTAAGAAAACGAAGCGCTAGCACGAAAGCAATCTTTCGCGATATCAGTAATACCAGGGGCCGAACTCGTCAAGCTTTTCGTTCGTAAGGGCCGTTTGCCATTAGACGGCCGCCTTGGCTTACGATAAGTCCAACATCATAATTGGTTCCCGTGTGCTCTTACGAACAGCGTCTTAAGTAAGAACCTTTCTGAGAGTACGGGCCGAGACGTTTTCTGTAAGTTGTTCGCGTAGAAGTCAAGTCCGTAGTTAGTAAGTGTTATGTTCATTTGAGATCGCCTGTCCTGCCACGGGGCCGATGCGGGCGATGCGAGCCAATGGAAAGCGTTTTAGCAGTACGCGATACTCGATACTTAAGGCGCCTTGCGAATTCGCCGCCTCTTTGCGAAACCACGTTAAGTTGCGTCCACATTAGCGCGAAAAACGCGCGCGGCAGTTCCGTTCTCTCTTTTTTTATTGTTTCCTTTGTGTGGGGAGCGGGGGACATTCCCCGCAAGGCATACGGGGAAGAATGTACACTCTTAAGCAAAATTACACCGTTTTGCCACACAACGACAATCGTCATCTGTTTCGTCCGCATTTCCTTTCTTTAACGCGGCGAGCCCGGTACTTCTCAGTAACGAACGGCATGCGCGTTATCAGCATGTCATAGCATTCCCGACAGGAAAGTAGTGGACGCGGCGTTTTCAAGAAAGGAAACGCAAGCAAGGCAGATGACGATCATTGCTGTGTGGCAGGGATACACCTCAAAGGGGGTGTAACTTTGCCTAAAAGTGTAGAGGAAACTAAAAGGTTGTAGCTGAGCATCGTGTAGGAACTGCAGCAATATTTACTAAACGTGGTAGGAACGTGCGCCAATCGCTCGAATTGGGGCTATACCCTTCTTCCTTTTCTTTCCTTTTCTTTCCTTTTTCACGCGGCAGTTTAAAATGAACACCAAATCACATGCAAGCCGTGTGGTCACGTGACCCGCAACACAAGGTCTTTTTTTTTAACTTCTCTCGACAGGCGGAGGTAGGTCGAGCAGGCAAAAGCGCGCGCTTTCCCGAGAAATCACGAACGGAGCGAGGGAACTCGCGACACCAAGAGGTGTTACGTCACAGGCGTATCCCAAAAAAAAGAAAAACACGGATAAATGTGACGCTTCGCCGCACGGGTCTGCCGCGGCTGCGTTTCCTAGCGTGGCATGCCGGGCACGTTTTCGTTTTTCCCGCTAGTGTAGATGGTTTTAGACACGGCGAGGTATCAACGTTTCTTTTTCTTTTTTTTTGCATTGCATCATCACACACCGTTAATAGAACGCACAATCAGATTAATGATGCGGTGAATAATTGGCCTTTTAATGTGTTCGGTATGGCCAACACAACATGAATGTTAATGCTGTGACGCCATGTGCTAGATGGAAACCAAACACCCTGCCGTCTATTTAGGCCGAGAAACATTGAAATAAAGAACTTGTCTTCATAATGACGGTAGAACATTGCTAATAATCTGTCATCAGCGTCAAATCAGACTAATCGATGGTTAGTTTGACCATATGCTTATTCCTGTACTGCCGGGAGCTTGTGGCAATCACTGATTCGGCATGTCGGAACAATCTATTACGAAGCAATGTTGTGAAAAAGGATTAGAAGAGCTAGGACCCTCTCCTAGATCAGTACATTTTTTTATACGCAGTATGGCTTAGCGGCGAAGTGTTCTGCGATGCCACAGAACAAGCCGGCCCACTAAGACTATAAATATTGGGCGAATTCGGGTCGAAGCGAACGGTCTGGTCAGGCCTGAGCGCCGCCACGTTGTTACGCAGTCACGGTAACCTAACCTGCGAAGTAGTCAGCGGCCTAAGTCGCGCATGCGCAGTGAGCCCCAACGCGTCACGTGCCGTGAGGATCTGAAACTCGCGAACCCCTAAAGTGGAAAGGTTTAGGAAATAGGAAAAAATAATGGGTGAAAACACGGCCTTTCCCTTATGCGTCTGCGTGGCATGTGATCCGAAAGCTCGTCCACTTGAGAAGCTTTAAAAGCCACCAAGCGCACACAAGGAGAATGATTGGGGAAAATAAGCGACATACCACTCCCTACCGTTGAGTTTTCTTTTTTTTTCTTTCTCGTATGTTATCCCTCGCCTCCCCAAAATCTCACAAGTCAGTGACGCCTGGCGATTCGCAGAAAGCCTCAGCTCATCTTTCACATCGTCGAGCAGCTTTCGTGAGCCACTGGAGGCTTTAACCGCTTCGACTGTTTGACGATCCGCCTGTTTGCTTTCTTTCGTCGGCGCGCGCTATCTATCGGCCACTTTAGAAGATTGCCTCCCATTCAATGCAATTTGAGAGGCGTTCGCAGCGAACGCCAGGCAGCGCCCCTCGCTTCGTACGCCAACGCTCTCGAGGGATTTTGTTGTTTCGAACGACTCGACGACGCAGCAAGCCGCGAACGTCGAAATTGTCGACCGTGCCGCGTCACAAACACTTTGAGAGTGGTTGTTTTACACGTGCTTCCGAGACAACCGCACGTAAATCAGGAGTGCGCAGAAAAACGACGTTGAGAGTAAGTAACACAAACAAGTTTCTCGTTCTTTTTTTTTTGATGTCAAGGTCTCCTTAGGAGCCTTCGGATCAATTTGGGGTTCCTGGGATCTACGTTTCCTGCCACTTCCGTCTCGTAAAATTTGACCATTTCATCATTATCATCATCAGCCTAGTTACGCCCACTGCAGGGCAAAGGCCTCTCCCATACTTCTCCAACTACCCCGGTCATGTACTAATTGTGGCCATGCCGTGCCTGCAAACTTCTTAATCTCATCCGCCCACCAAACTTTCTGCCGCCCCCTGCTACGCTTCCCTTCCCTTGGGATCCAGTCCGTAACCCTTAATGACAATCGGTTATCTTCCCTCCTCATTACATGTCCGGCCCATGCCCATTTCTTTTTCTTGATTTCAATTATGATGTCGTTTACCCGCGTTTGTTGCTTCACCCAATCTGCTCTTTTCTTATCCCTTAACATTACACCCATCATTCTTCTTTCCATAGCTCGTTGCGTCGTCCTCAATTTCAGCAGAACCCTTTTCGTAAGCCTCCAGGTTTCTGCCCCATATGTGAGTACTGGTAACACACAGCTGTTATACACTTTCCTTTTGAGGGATAGTGGCAAGCTGCTGTTTAACGCCTTCTAATTGAACGTAGCACGACCAAAAGGGGCGTCAAAACGAAGCTCAGGACATCAAAGACAAAGACGCACCAATTTAGCTTATAGCTATGTACGGAGCAATTTAATAATGCGTAATTAGCGCAGAAGAGACCGAACTGAAAGCCAGACGCGCTTTTTCAAACTGCGTGCACCTGAAACCGGAACCGGAAGTGTGACCCTAGTTAACAAAAAATATATGAGCCGATCCCGGAGGCAGTGCACTAAAGAAAATGTGGGCCAATCCCTAAAGCAGTGCAGCCTCGACAACAAACGACGTGGTGCACAAAAGCGTCAAAGAAGGCCTCGTCTTCCTTTAATGTCAACCAGTGTTGAATCGCGTCATGTTTACCCTTTCCTTTAGGGGGGGTGGGGGGGAGGAGGGGAAAGAGAGCCTCATTATTTGAGAAACAAGAAAGCAAGCAATGTGGTGGTTAGTAAAATGAAAAACCGGTCTAGTTGGTATTGGTTCACCTTGTAATGCGTTGAGTAGAGGTGACCATTACTAAGAGTCAAGATAGGACTCACCAGACATGGACAACATCACGCCGCTCACTACCGATCGTGGTTTATCGTAGACGAAACGCTTTCCGTACATGGGCTGCGTTCACAAGAGCAGGCGCCAATGTCTGGGCTAGGAAAACACGCAAATAGTGAAGTCGCAAAAAAAATTAAAGGAAGAACGCGACAACAAGACAGCGGATACATCATGCGATCAGCCACTGCCTGCTGTGTGCCATCGTGCTTACTTGTTTTACTCAGTCGTACTCGTCGTATTACATAAAAGATGAACGTGGCGGGGACAGCTCCAAGACCCCATCGTTTTCGTAGGTATAAATATGTTCTCAGCCGGAGATATCGCTTGTGTATGCCGATTTTATTGCGACCTCAGAGAGAGATACAAAGAGAGAGAGAGAGAGAAGCGTGAAAATGGCTTCAGTGTATCCGTGTGCCCGTCTTTTTCTCCATCCTCTTTGTTACGTCACGTCGCATCGCATCGCTTCGCGTCGTCGTCAGGGCCCCGACTCGCCTTCGGCTTCCTCCTAACTGTATGTACGCCTAAGGAGAACGGAACTTCGCCTATTATCACCACTCGTGCATTTGTAGTAACGTACAGTTGGGAGCCAGGCGCACTAACCGTTATCAACCCATCAAAATGAGCACTTGTCAGTCTGTGCAAGAGTCTTGTGGATGCCGCCGACTCCGAGATTGGGGGTGGGGAGGGGAGCGGGCTGTTGCGTGTGTTTCGGAGGCCACAAAAAGCAATGCCGTAAAAGGCGAACGCTACGTAGTGCGCATCGCAAAAGAAAAATGTTCTTGAGAGGATAGCCGAGTATAAGGGCAGCAGGAAGCGGTACCCCTCGCCGCATAGGTCTCTCACTAGAGAGGACTCCGTAGCTTGGAGGCTGCTACAGACGGGTGCATATCCGAACTTAAACACCCTCAGCAAAATACAACCCACACAGTACAGTGACAAGTGCCCATGGTGCCAGGACACACCCACGCTCTACCATATAACGTGGGCCTGCCAGAAAACAAATGCGGAACCAATAATACCAAACCCGAGTGCGGAGCAATGGAAAGGAATGCTCTCCAGCGACCGTCAGGAGGTCCAACTAGGGCTCATCCGATGTGCCCAGCTGGCAGCGGCATCCAGTGGAGCCCTGGACTAGGGGCAGACGGCCATTGCCAAGAAGATGGAAGACACCATCTGACTCCGCGAAATTCATAGAATTTTCTAGAGCTAAATAAACGTTTTTCCTCCTCCTCCTCCTCCTCCTCTTGAGAGGATGGCGGATGTACACAGGAGTAAGCCTGCTGCTGTCGCAGTAAATGCGTTTGGAGCCGCAAGGATCGATGAACCTGGCGAATTTATTTTCTGTATTTAAGGCAAATCTCTTACAGCGACTAGAGGCGTCGAAGTGTGTCCTCTCCAAGCGTCGACAAAATCCACTGCGAGAGGGGCTAGAGCCGTCGCAGTAAAATTTGTACTGCGTCTGTTAATTAGGCGCGTTGCGTGAAAAATCGTTGACCGCGTTATCCCGTGCTCAAGTATGATATAACACCAGTGAACACTGTAACGCCAGTGAACACCAGTGCTTACTAACAACTGTTGCGCATTAGCGCAATATTTCTTTTCTTCCATTATATTTCGTTCTCAAAACCAACTCACCTGAGCGGCTGATCTTGGTGATGAAGTATGTAAGTAATGACGAAGCAGAAAAAATTTGCGCAGTTGTACTAAAACTACGTCTACCGCTACATCTGTGCTACTACGATGACTGTATCTTCATAATCGAGCTGGTTTATATGTGTATTTCCTTTTAATTCTTTTTGACTGCTGCGGGTTATTTCTTACGTGGTTTCTGTGTATGTTCCACTCGTGTAATAGCGCCATACTGGACGTACGATATCAATAAATTAAATTAAACGTTGCAATATGCTGGCCCAAGCCTATTTTCTTTCTTCGGAACATTCGTCAATTTATTATTCTATCACCGTCCCCTGGATGCACAATTTTTTATCGCTGAAAAATAGACAAGTAAACTACAAGAATCTCTTCCGAGTGTAAAAAGCTATACCATTGGTGAAAATAATGATGTCTAAAACGCGCTGCATGCTTTTTTAGGCATTTATGACTGTACTTGAGCTACCACTTCCAATAATATGCGTAAAGTGTTTTAGTAAAACGGCGGCTCGGTATCTGCTCTCGGTCTCAGTACGCCGTTACTTAGCGAGTTCGTCTTTCATTGTTTTCTTGTGTGTGCGTGCGGGAGTGCTTTGCATCAGGCATATTTTTCAAGTCGCAGCCTGGTTGCTTTCCTAAGTAGAGTAGGCAAGAAATAGTTTAACTTTTATTACCTGACGTTGCTGAACGGAGTTATCCTGTGCAGTTCACTTCTTTTTTTCTTTTTAACCTTGACAAAACTAACTGAAGATTCGAAAGATCGCAACTCGTTCGGCAGCCGTTCGCTTTTCATAATTGCGAGCATCCAAGAAATAATGTAAAACCTAATGTTCAATGGACAGAATTAGCGCCCGAAGGAAATAGGAAGTCGGAACCTGCTTCGAAGCCACAAAAGCACGAGACGAGACTTAATTAAAGCGCTCTCAAAATCACACCTCCGTAATTGGGAAGAACGTCGCCGTATAACTTATCCCCCCCCCCCTCACCCGACCCACACACACACCGCAGAGGACGCCGATCAAAGTGCCGCCGTATTTATCTATTTTCCAGCGCACACAGATTGAGCTTATAGCTCTAACGACATAGCAGCAGCAGTAGCAGCAGCAGCAGCAGCTGCAACAGCTCCTCCCTCGAGGATTGCGTCTTCCCCGCTTCAGGCTTCGAGCCTGTGTGGGCTGGCGTGCAGGAAACCTGGGTCGATGTTAATTCAATATAGGCCTGCGCCCAATGGGACGGCCCGGGGCGCCACCAAAAGGCGCTGTATAGACGATGAACCGGGCCTTCTTTCTCGGACGCCTACTGCTTAAGTAGAGGGCGATATTGTTGCTGCTTTACCTTCATCTCCTTCTTCCTCCTCTTAGCTTTTGTTGATATTCTTTTTGTTTTTCTTTTCGTATAGCTACTCATTTTCGGGTGAGAATGCACGAAGAAACGAAGGCGACGCCTTCATGGGCTACCGCGAAAAGCCATTTGGGGATGCTGCTGTGTCGGAATGCTAAGTTCACCGCGCGAAGGACGAAGTGGGAAAAGAAAAATGCATATATTCGGCGTTGTTGGTTTCGTCTTAATGGCTAGCGCTCGCGCAAAAAAAAAAAAGATAAAGTGCAGGCATGATGCGGAAGACACGCGTAAAACGACACGAACAACCAGTGCTTGCCTTTTTTTTTTGTCTCTCTGTGTGTGTGTAAATGGTGGCGCCTGCGATTAAGGTTGCCTGTAGAGTACTACACGTTCGGTTTATTTTGATTCGTCAAGTAAAAGTCGACAGCCTACGTTTCGCGCAGTGATTTAACGGGACTCATTTTTTTGTTTCTTTTTATTATTGTGTTCCGTTTTTATGGGGGGATAAATCGAGTCTCTGATCAGATTCGAAACTCCGCGGTAGAAACGCGCCTGCGAAAATGACGCGTGCCTTTTTTTTATTTTTCGCACTACCTTTAGGATAATTATAGTAGTGTGGAAACAGGAAGCAGGAGAGATCTTCTGGCCCCACTGGAATTTTCTAAACCGGCGTAGGACTAAGCATTATGCTGACACCTCAAGAGCAGCGAGTTCGGATAGGTAATTGAATCTGTGATGAATCCGCATTAACAAACCGTTGATGATACGGTTCCCGTTAGTCGCCTCGGCGCAAGGACTCGGGCATTTTATTACGTATGGTTTGGGTTCTTCGTTTGAACTCCAGCATGCGTCTTTCTCTGCCGGTTCCCTACTGCTTCGTAACGCTTCACGGTTATACCACCAAATGTGAGTTTCTGGTGAGATGGTTTTCGATGTGACGTCATTATAAAAACGTCCCTTTCGTTGACTGACTGACTGACTTTCGGATGTTCAAGATGAATATTTACGATGAACTACAAGCTTGTAAACAATTACTGTTTAAGTGTTCTCGAAGATGTGGTCAATAATGAGTTATGTGAAATTTACATTGCTAAGAAGCAAGCTTAATTTCGCTTAGTGGGTGCCTTTACAAAAAACTTGATATAGCCTAACTTCTTTAATGTAAATGTCGTCACTACATGATTTCAGCTTATTACTTTTGTGTCGCTGTGTTATTAATATTTTTACTCAATCACCATGCACACGTTATACTTACTTGTTGATAAATTCGTTCGTAATGTGTGTTGTGATACGTTGAAAGAATAAACAGTAGTGTTAAACAAATTTAACGACAGCACTAAGAAAACATATCGCGTCTCTCCAAGGAACTATTGAATGATTCGGTTTCTCCTACGTTGTCATCAGCTCTTCAGTCATTTTTTACGGCAAACACCAACGGGAAGAACTGATAATCGATGAAGAATAAAGGTTCAACTCTGAGCAACAGACCTTGGATTTCGATTTTCTTCGTTTTACACATGATACTTATAAAAACGAAACTGAAAATGCTGTCTTGTACTTTGCACAGAACCGAGGCAAGCGACTCCTAATGCTCGTCGACGACACCTTATACTTCCAAGTGCTGGTTCTCCCACGTTTTCATTGAACGCTGTTCTCAACTATTGAACTCACGGGTCCACTTACCTAACGCCTGTTGGGAATGATGTTCCTGTTCAATTCCTTACGCCACGTTCAACCCAGTGCCGTCGGACCTTCTATTTTCTCTTCCTTTCTCTTTCTTTCTATTTCTTTTTTTGTTACATCCACGTGCTTCCACTTTAAAAGAAAAGAAAAAAATGACTCCAATGCGAGTCCGTGGAGTGATCACGGTACAGACTGCTAAAGGAACTGCGAGGGTGAGAAACGAAACAGAAGTTCCGGCGCAGGTTTTGCGCTTCGTCGTGGCACGCGGTGGGATTTTTGTCCTTGGTCCAAATAGTGGGCGCGCTCCGTTTGGTAAGGAATTCTGCGCCGTCAGCGGTCATTTGGGAGCGGGGACGGTAAATGCCGGTCTTTCGATGCGGAGGCGGGCGTTGCCGTAAGAAGCTCAGCGAGTCGACTATAGCCGTACCGATTTTCAGAGCTTGCGCGTTCGCTGTCCTGACTTCGCAGTCCATTATATATATATATATATATATATATATATATATATATATATATATATATATATATATATATATATATATATATATATATATATATATATATATATATATATATATATATATATATATATATATAGACAGAGAGAGAGAGAGAGAGATTTATTTTGTGAACCTCAGTGTGCGAGGTGCAATGGAAGGAACGTTCATGTGGGTTACACAAAGTGCACGTCATTCGCTGCATGGTTGAGTGAAAAGATTACAGGAAAGCGTTTAGAGAAGCCACAGCAACGAGTGCAAAAAAGATTACGTGACCCGAAAACTGCAAGGTGGAAAATAAACGTAAAAATATCGAAATATGTAAACATCGCAAGAAGCGTCTCACAAAGTAAAAAAAGAAAGCAAATATAGCTAGCGGCACAAAGCGGCAATAAGCCAGTGACAAAAAAAAAACATTGTAAAGGCCAAAATATGCGACAAAGAAACTATACTCTTCGCCTGTGAATATGTCGGAACAGATGGTCGCGAGCAAAAAGAATGAAACAGAAAAAAAAATAAAGCATCCACAGTGCTACGCGTCGTCATTAGCTCCTTAGTTGGTCGTTTCTGTCTCTTTTTTTCCTTAGTTACACGACAAAACAAGCAGGTGTTGCTACCAAGAAGCAACACCTGCTACTTCTGTTCACGTGCCAAGCATACAACTCTATCGAGTCAGACAACACAAAAGCATTCACAAAGAATTACCGTAATAAAAGGACGCTAGCGCAACAAGCACCCAGAGCACAATATGTTCCATTAGAAAAAGAACCGATTAGAATATAATGAGAACGGATCACTGACAAATGTAAGAAAACAGATTCAGGCTTTGAAATCTGGGCGGATGGACGGATGGATGCACGCACGCACGCACGCACGCACGCACGCACGCACGCACGCACGCACGCTCATACAGATAAACTGAGGTAAATAGATCAGCCACAGCAATGAGCCGCCGAAAGAACCCTTGCCTAAGTAAAATGTAGCCAGCTAAGAACGGTCAACCAACCTGTCTCTCCCTCCTCCGCACTTCCTTTATCCCGTTCCTGTATACTGATCCTGCAATCAGTCTGCGAGCCTCTGCGACCAGCCCAAAAGACGCGTGCCTGCACTTCCTCGACCCTCTGCTGCCATGCATTATGCACGAATGATCTCTCTACCGAGCTTACGCAGCAGGCTGCGCTTTGATGGGAACCCGGACGTAGGCTTTGCCAATGGGCTTAAGCGCTGGGGGCTTCACTGCACGCATGGACAGTCTCGACACCTTGAATAGCTGCGGGCGAAAGCGGCACAAGACTGCACGCTATCTTGAAAGCCCCGAGACGAACAGGACCTCTGCAGGGCCAAGGTGCCGCATTCAAATATTCAGAGGGGGGCTTTGTGCACAATGCAGTAGAACTGCCCCAACAGAAAATCGAAGCCCAGTTTCTTCCGAGGTCAAGGAAATACACTACAAGCTTTGGTGCATTCGCCGAGACGGTGGAGATTAGAACAAAATGGGGGCGTCAGATCACGAGATGTTTGCTTGTCGTGCTGGTGTGCCCACTTTGTTGCCAAATCCTCCGAGTTCTGCTCTCCATGGAGGAGCCGAGTTTGAGTAATGCCTTTTAAAAACCAATCAACAAGCTTTCGTCGTGTCTGCCGGAGATGTCGTCAGGTTTCCTTGACGGAAAAATGTCGCCGAAAATGAATGCGCCATTCGTTTCTACTCGGTTTGACCTTGGTCAAGTGAAGTCTGGGCAGTTGAGCCATCTTGGAGCTGCCGTTGTCGTGCTGTCATCATGGTACCTGTGTCGTCGTTAATGTCCGCCTCTTTCTTTCGTGTTGTCACCGTCGACGTCTGCTAAGCTCGTTATGTCTTCACCGTCCTCGCGTCGTCATGGTGGTGCTGCTGTGGTGGTCGTGTATTCTTTGTTGCCTTTAATGTTATTGTAGTGTAATCATAGCGCTGTCATCCCATCGACGTGTCGTCATCAAATCACCTTCTGGTGTCGTCTTCGTGGTGTCGTCATGGTGGTGCCATTATCTTCGTGGTGTAGTTGTCACTGTTGTCTTCTGTCATCATCGTCGCATTGTCATCACAGTGACGTCGTTGTCGGTCTCTTCTCTGTTATCATCATCAGGCACTCATTCTTGTCATACCACCTTTGCGGTGCCAGTGACGTCGTTCAGCTGTCGTCGCTGAGTAGTGATCGAAATCATCATGCCGGTATTGTCATCGTTCCTGTTTCTTCGGTTGTCCTTGTGGTGCCTTCACCACCGTTTTTGTCGGCGTGGCGTGTCCCTCCGTCAGACCATCTGCCGAAGTTGTTTTGGTGGTACTCAAGGACGTCCTCTCAACCACCCTTTACAACTTTGCTTTCTATTTCCTTTGAGGCATTTGTACAGGTTTAAAGGAAAAGTAAGCTCGAAAGATCACGTCGAACCTCCTGCCCTCTTATTTCAAGTCACGTGAGAACCTTGTGCAAGCACCGCAGAGCGCGGCAGCCCAATGCCGTGGTGTCCAATGCCCTGAAAAAAACAAAAATGCAGATGGCGAAACCACGAAAATTTGTGTGAACGTGCGCTTGACCGCAATTCAAAAGAAACAGTCCCCTCATACAGCACCGTAAACTGGAGGACCGAGGGGAAAGAAAAATGTGATGCGCTACCATACGCTACGTATTTGGTTTGCAACAGATAAATCGTTCAACAAGTCCAGTCTTTGTCAGCGCTTGTTTAGATTCAAAGAGAATTCTAGAGTGGTTTGCTTGATACAGCGAACACGTGCTTAAAGACTCACATCCGAAGACCCCTGAAATCATTTCGTCCAACCTTTCAGTGTTTCGGACGTGCCGAACATTTGTCATCGCCGTTGCGTTCAGATTCCTCCTTTTGCAGCACAGCAGATAAAAGCCATCAATGGCGAGCCGACATAGAATGGATTGCAGATCACGTCGACAAAAGCAGACAAAGAATATCGAAAGGTGCCGACTGGCCACTCGCGAGAGGGAAACAGTTGGGACGTATTTCAGATGTATATTCTATGTGAGGGGCGAGCGAGCGAGCGAGCGAGCGAGCGAGCGAGCGAGCGAGCGAGCGAGTGAGTGAGTGAGTGAGTGAGTGAGTGAGTGAGTGAGTGAGTGAGTGAGTGAGTGAGTGAGTGAGTGAGTGAGTGAGTGAGTGAGTGAGTGAGTGAGTGAGTGAGTGAGTGAGTGAGTGAGTGAGTGAGTGAGTGAGTGAGTGAGTGAGTGAGTGAGTGAGTGAGTGAGTGAGTGAGTGAGTGAGTGAGTGAGTGAGTGAGTGAGTGAGTGAGTGAGTGAGTGAGTGAGTGAGTGAGTGAGTGAGTGAGTGAGTGAGTGAGTGAGTGAGTGAGTGAGTGAGTGAGTGAGTGAGTGAGTGAGTGAGTGAGTGAGTGAGTGAGGTGAAAAGTATGCAGTCATTGCATTCTTCGAGGTCAATGAAGAAGCTTAGGAAGAAGTCAAGGACCGTTCAGCAAGCGATGTAACAAAAAAATCATCGCCCAAGCACTCCGTACAGATGGTTAACCAGCGAAGCTGAAAAGTGCAGCCTCGGCCTTTATCACTGCGTTGATCCCGACGGTTCCTTAAACGACGACTTGGTAGGTTGCCGGGTCGTCGGTACGCAGTAGCTGCTTGAACTCGGCTGCGCCAGCCTGTTCTTGTGCCCGGGCTACAGCATCGGCACAGCTTAGACGAACTCGTTCCCGGTTCTGCTCGCGGCGTTGCTGGTCGAAGGCTGCCGGCTCCCCAGGAGTACGTATAACGCATGGCCTACCTATCTCGAAGCCGGAGAGAAACTGCTGCGTGCGCGCTCGGCTGCGTCGGAGAGTAACGACGTCACTACTGGCGCAGCCAATCGCATGCCTCTCTTTCTTTCTTTTTCTCGCGCATGCGCATGAGGTTGCGCCGGAGGAGTTTTCGTCGTACAGACGACGACAGACGGACAGACGGACGAATCGCCTAGCCATATACAGCTTCGCTGTATATGGCTAGGCGAAGTGAAGCGCGCGGTGGTAACCTACACAGTGGGAACAAGCGAAGCCCTGGCACGAATTTTTAAGGGCTACGGTGTTCAGATCGCCCACGTGCCTTCCCGAAAACTTGGCCAACAGCTGGTACGCGCAAAAGACCCTTTGCAACACGCTAACTACCCGGGAGTTATATACAAAATACCCTGCAAGGAGTGTGACGTCTCGTACATCGGCGAGAGCGGAAATTTTAAACGGCGCTTGAGACAACACATGAATGACGTCACCAAGGGCCACACAGCCGCGAACGCCCTGGCGGAGCATCACGAACTAACCGGACACATCATTGACTGGGACTCGGCAGCCATCCTCGCAAAAGAAAAACACATATCTGCCCGTTTGCTTTTAGAATCATTTCACATCCAATCTACTAGACACACGATAAACAGGACGCGGGGTAATCTTCACGAGGTATACACCCGAACACTGCGCCACCTCACCCATAAATAGCCGCGCGCCCATGCTTACATCTTCATTGTGATCAAGGGACCCGTACGGGGCCCAAAACGTCGGTTCTTTATTTTTATTTCTATTTCATTCTTGGCGATTGCACGTTTTTTGGCACCAGAATTTAGGAGGTGTGACGAAATCAGTAAATTTGCAGGCATAAGATATAGCGTCAACTGCCACAACACAAGGGTAATTGGAGATCGCTGGGAGAGTCCTTCGTATTTAAAGATCGCCGTAGGTGTGATGCGTAGACGAGTTGGTGATTAAGTTAGTTCACTGAATAACCGACAAAATAATTGTGTAGGCGGAGAAAGTAAACGTGCGGCTGAGGCAATATCAGAGGGAGCAATTCGGCGAGCGAAGTAAGTGAATACGTGGCTGAGCGAGTAGTGACGACTACGACGGTAGATGGCGTTTAACGTCACAAAGCCAAACCGTGACTTGGAGGGACGTCGTATCGGAGGTCGCCCCCAAATTATTTTGACCACCTGGGTTCCTTTAGCCTGTACAGGAGGCTCGGTGAACGAGCTTTCATGCATATCGGCCCCTATCGAACTGCAACTTCCACCGTCGGGAATTGAGTTCGCACATTTCGTGCTCAGAAGAAGAAAGCTGTAGCCTCTCAGCCACCACGCCATGACTGAGTCAGCGGGTAAAGAAAGGAACCTTAATAAAAGAAATGTGGTGAAGTAGGTCATTGAGCAAGTTACAGTAAGAGACCACGTATTTTTTTTTTTACATCTAACTCACGGGGAAAAAATGATTATGATCCACATGCGAACAGTCCGCCCTTACTGTTTTCTTCGATGTTTTCGTTTTCTCGACTCTCTCACGCCCTGCGCCCGCAAACATCCGGGCCGTCACCGTGACAGTTCCCGTATAACTAGCAAGCACGTATGGCGAGAGACATCTCTTTTTGTGCTCATACTAACAATGTGCTTGGAGTTCGAGATTTCCCTGGCTGCTTTAAAGTTTGAGCCCAGTGTTCCCTGAGAAGCTTTCTGTATAGTTTAAAAAAAAAGTGTTTTTTACTTTACTTTTTTGCGGCTGGTAGTGTTTACGTTACTTTATTGTCTGCTATGAGTACACCTGATGTTTTCCTTTGAGATACGAAACGCTCCTTCTCTGTGTTTTGTTAAACCACATAAACACGAACGTAAACACACACACGCACGCACGTCATGGTCTCCTTTCGTTTTAAGGAAAGAAAAGTCAGCTCCAGTGACGTAACCATGGTACCGACAAAGGAGCCGCGCGTTGCAATGACCCGGGTGGTCCTGTCATTTTCACTGGCGAAAACGTGCTCTGGTTTAACAGGCGTGGCTGACAGGCGAGTTCCATCGGAGAAATATTGCGCGTAGTATTTGAAAGTCCTTCCACGTCAGCGCCAGCCCTCGGAGGAAACCTTTCTTCTGCTAGAGTTTCTTTTTTTCTGTTTGTGTTCGCACTTCGTTGTCGTTCCCTTCCTTCCCTTTCTGCTCCTTCTCCCTTTGCTAAAGTTGGTTACGTCGCGATGTCCCTTTGAGCTTTACTTCAGCGCAGTGTAACGCTCTGCGCCTAGAAAGTACTTGTAAACCGTCACTGTCAGCAATTCAGTTCCAATTTGGACGTCCTCCTCGCTTTCAGCATTCCTCAACAAAGAAAAGCCCTCGAGCTCAGTCGAATGCCACAGCCACATGGCCACCACCGCCGGCCCTTTAGGACGCCGAACTTCGTGGACCAATCAATCAAACAGGCAACCGCTCTATCCCTTTGTGCGCGCAGCGTTCGAGACCATATTCTAGTGGAAATTGCACAAAAGCGACGCAACATATTTCTCCCTTTTTCTTTGGCATTTTGTGATACTACAGTGATAGTAACTTTTTCTTTAACTGAATCAATGCCAAGCGTAGCGATATGTGCCGGGCCAGGAGCCAGCGTTCTGCTTGCTCGATAAGTGGTCGAATTCTCAACGTGAATGCGTGACTGACCATTCTTTTTTCTTGTGGTGTGTGGTCTCTTGCAAACGATTTTAAGGTCGCGTGTCCTTCAGCTGTATAGAAGTAGAGCACTCGCTGAAAATAGGCTCCCTCTGAAGGACACTCGCTACGCCATTGGCCTAAATAACCAGTGAATGCCTGCGTTGCCGCCGTTGCAAATGGATGAGACGGCCTTCGCCACTTCGTAGCCTATAATGCTCGAGAACTTTTTTTTTTCTGTTTCAAAGATGTATAGCTTAGGATCTTATGCACAACCGCAGGCGCGAAATGGGCGCAATTGAAGATTTCCGTAAGATTGATAACAAAAAGCGCTTTTGGATGAAGAAATACAAACAAAAGCTTTTTTTTTCTTCAGCGCGTCGTTCATGTCCCGTGCACCAGCGCAAGCAATAAAACACCAAAACAAAGAAAAGCATAGTGTATGAAAATAAAGGCACGCTGCCTTTGAGAGACATCAAACTTAAGACCTGAGGATTTTCCTTTTTTTTGTTTGTTTGCTGGGGACTCCTTGCGTGGCATTATCTCCGCTGTGGCTCTCTCACTAAGCATATGCGCGACTGTCGCATGCTTAATATTCTAGCTCTGAATTTTTAATGTGGATAAGCGTTACTCGCCGCTGACGGGCACATGCGGCGCAGATAAGTTTCAACGTTAAATCTAAGAATGACGTCTGTACGCTGCTTTCGTCATTCCAGGCTTATCGCGTGAGCAAGCACAGGAGCAGAACAGAGCTTAATTTATCACGCTTCCAGGCGTTCTCATTTATTACGCAATATATATATATATATATATATATATATATATATATACCCCCTCGCCTCGCTGCTGAATTCGTGTTCAGTTGAACTGCGAATGAAAAATTAAGCATGCTCTTACGAATTTGGTTTCAAGGCCCTTTTGAGGGTCGATGCGATCCAGTTTGTAGCCTCGCCTCGGCAAAAGGCACTCGCCTGAGCCATCAAAAATTTGCCATAATTTTTCATTAAATAGTTTTAACATCATTTGTATTTCTTTTATGTTTCCCGTTTTCTGCAATACAAACTTCTTGTGAATATAAGTAGCGTGGCAAAGAAGCATTCATCTTTTTTGTTACGCTTCTCTGCAATTGCGTTTATATTATGATGCGGCACAATGCTTCACTTCGCCACTATGACGTTTCAGATGCAATAAAAATATAATACTGATTAAGCCTTTATGAAGGCTCTTCCAGGCACTTCTAAGATGCGATGCGTCGTAGTATCTTAACCTGGATTGATTGGGCTACACCAAACGCAAGAAAGAAAAAAATGGGAAAAGTGAGCAAGCCTTTTAAATCAAATACCTCCCTTAGCCTTGAGGACTTCAACACTACCAATAAGAAAGTGACAAAACATTTATCGAAATAGGCTGCCATAAATTGTTTGGCAGATACGCATTGTTCTTAAAAAAAAAGCCCTTACATCACAAAAGTCGTCTTCAGCTTAAGGAACGACTAAGAAACAGCACATAAAGATTACGACGGGGCACACGTAAATCATCGCGCATTCCTAACCTGTTTGTCACGGATTCGCTCAATGTTTTCTGGTCCAGCGATTCCTGTAAGCACCAATGATATGCAAGAACGACCTGACAGCAGCTTAGTTTAGTTCCAGCAGCTTTAATTACCTGCATTATGCATATTTTGCACGGCAGCTGACTCGTTCACCTGGAAAATTTTGCAAATGCCCATAGATTCCAGAAAGCTGAATTTAGGCCAACGTGCCGTTATCTTCAACTGCGCTTGGGGATTGTGAAAATTCTTTGCGTGCCAAATCAATGGCTGGAATGCGAAAAACGAAAAATACACACCACCCGATTTCATGTAAAGCGGCATGAGTTGTCACTATTGTGCCTTCCCCGGAAAAGCAGTTTTGAGGCACCCAAGTGGCTCCCTAACAAATGACAGTGCAGACACCCATCTTGGGATGAAACGAGGGCGAGTTAACCCTCGGCCAATATCATTCGAGCTATTTGATGAGGGCAATTTACCGGCTGTTTGCGTAACCCCCCCCCCCCCCCCCCCCCCAAAAAAAGGCTCTCAAAAGTCACTAGGACTCCAAAGCACTGGCAGTTTTGCCCGAAGACGAAGCAAGGAAAGCGATAGCAAGCTTGAACGTTGCGCTGCAGGCGCCTCAGAAAACAGGTGGAAGATGCAGCACCGCCATCGGCATTGCAGGCGATGGCATCTCCGCGGATCGCGACACGCGACCAAAGAAGAGACAGAAAAAAAGCGAACAAAAAACGCCCGCGTTAGTCGCAGTGCCGCGAGAAAGGATTGCATAAATTTGCTTCCGCGTCTAACTGTTCGTTCCGCTCGGTTACAACGTGTGCACCACAGTGCTGCTCGCACACGGCTGCTTAACAGGGAGGCCCAACGCGCTCCTCTGGGGACGTCCTACCGCTCGTGCCAGCATCGCAAGACAGAACGCTGCCCTGGTTGTGGCAGAGCCGTTCGAACGCGACGTGACGGCGAGTCCTAGCTGTTCGGCTGGGTCGCTTTTTGTTGCAGCCAAACGCAGCTGCGCCGTCTCTGTAGATATTCTGGCCCTCTACGAGTGGACAGCGCACGCGCGTCAATACCATGACAGCACAACAACGCCAACGCGCAAACGCGCCTCCAGAGTGATTGTAAGTGCAATCGCAATAAAATGCACCGTTGTCCTCAAAGTCAACGAAAAGATTCGCTAAATTTAGGGACCTTGTCGCGACGTAACCAACACCGAATGGCGGTCCCAGGGAATTTTTTTTTCTTCGCCCTGTGGAAACGGCCGAGTGAAGCGGAGGATGACAAGGTGCATTGGTGACGTCGACGATAATCGACACTCAGTGGCTATGGTGTTAGGCTGCTGAGCACGAAGTCGTGGGATCGAATACCGGCCATGGCGGCCGCATTTCAATGGGGGCAAAATGCGAAAACAACCGTTTACTTAGATTTAGGTGCACGTTAAAGAACCCCAGGTGGTCGAAATTTCCGGAGTCCCCCACTACGGCGTGCCTCATAATCAGAAAGTGGTTTTGGCACGTAAAACCCCATATATTATTATTATTATCGGCGCCGTATAAAACTAAGAACGGACAGAACCAGCCTAGTCATCGCGCTTTCGGTTGGAGTCAGCACGAGGTGCAAAACGAAAGTACTCAAACTCACTCTCAATGGTCGTGCGTGGAGAGTAAAACGACACCAGCGAGCATCCCCACCTTGAGTACATCTCCTTCGGCCCCTTTCGCGCCGATTAGCCTTTCGCCAAAAAAAAGAAAGAAAAAAAGATGAAAACCAACCGTACCTCTAGCAAGCCGCAGGGAGTTGATGAAAGAACGGCGTCGTACAGCCACGAGGCCTCGCTCGTCACTTTTCGTCTATCGAATAAGAAAGTAACGGGAAGCTATCGATAGTTCCTTATGCTAGCTAGCTGTAAACATGACAGGGAGAGTGCATATTCCAAAACAATATGAGAATAACCGCGCTGCCACCGACAGGGACGAGCTCTGGCCTTTCATTCTCCTGCCGGCGAACTCGGCGGGCCGTGAGGCTCCTTTCTTATGCCTGTCAACCGCAGGCTTCCTCCTCTTTCCTCTCCTCTCTCCTTCTCCTCTCTTCTCCTCTCTCCTCTCCTCTCTCTCTCCTCTCTCCTCTCCTATCTCGTCCTAGCTGCTTTCGGCGAGCGGCTTGACGCTGAAGGGCAGCTGTCCTTGAGTGTCGCGAGAAAAAAAGAAAGGAAAGGTCCGAATGGGTTGTATTGGAGTTCCCTTTGGTTCATTCATAGCGAGTGCTCGGGCTTTTGTAAGTCTGCCTCGGAGCGCCTGTCGCTTTTTCTTACTAATATTTATTTGCTCATTTTTTTTATTTTATCGGTATTAGCGCCCGACGCAAAGCTGGTGCCGTGACATGCGCAATAAGAGGCTACGGTAAGGAGGCGGGATTATTTTACTGCTAGGAGTTCTTTAACCCAGCAAAGCCCAGTCGGAAATCACCATAAAGAAAAATTATAACAACCAGATCGTCTTTATTTATAGCGGTGGAAATAACATTCGTACCAAAAACAAAGAAATTTTGTTTGAATGAATGCTCGCTTTATATCGTAATTTTTAATGCGTAATTGTTTTTCTGTGCTTGTGAGTGAGTGAGTGAGTGAGTGAGTGAGTGAGTGAGTGAGTGAGTGAGTGAGTGAGTGAGTGAGTGAGTGAGTGAGTGAGTGAGTGAGTGAGTGAGTGAGTGAGTGAGTGAGTGAGTGAGTGAGTGAGTGAGTGAGTGAGTGAGTGAGTGAGTGAGTGAGTGAGTGAGTGAGTGAGTGAGTGAGTGAGTGAGTGAGTGAGTGAGTGAGTGAGTGAGTGAGTGAGTGAGTGAGTGAGTGAGTGAGTGAGTGAGTGAGTGAGTGAGTGAGTGAGTGAGTGAGTGAGTGAGTGAGTGAGTGAGTGAGTGAGTGAGTGAGTGAGTGAGTGAGTGAGTGAGTGAGTGAGTGAGTGAGTGAGTGAGTGAGTGAGTGAGTGAGTGAGTGAGTGAGTGAGTGAGTGAGTGAGTGAGTGAGTGAGATACTAACTCCAAGGAAGTGCACGTGCTCTGACACTTGGGCTTAAACAGAGTTCCTAATCTGCCAACAAATACAGATAAGCTAAAAACAGGTTGTCGCATTTCAGCGTCACAGTACAGTGAATTCAGAGACGCAGTCGGGATGGGTCCGTTGAAGAACTTGGCCGACAAAATGCCCCGCTCGCCATCTTTACCTGACACCCCACCAGCGTTGCTTTCTTTCTTGTTTGCTTTTTTTTTACCACTGAGTTCTTCTCCAAGCCGAGAAGTCCATTATCCTGAGGATAGCTACAGGGGCTTGTTGGTACGGCATATCTTAGTTTGTTGTAGCGCGAGCTCAACAAGGACAACAGTAAGGCACATCTGACACACACAGCGGTGTGTGTGTCAGGTGTGCCTTTCTGTTGTGCTTGTTGAGCTCGCGCTGAAACGAAATAAGATAGTCCATTACCCGACGATACACACGTGCACTCATACCCCCGTGTGCCTGCTTCCTTCCCCACAACATTTTTTGGATGACAGAAGTTTGTTTTTTTTGATGACTTCGCGCTTGGTTTGGCCTGAAAGCCGCTGTCATCTGGCGACATACAGGGAACGCCCCAGTAGCGTGCCCTGAGTGCCCGGCCTCTGCGTTGATGGTAGACGCTTATGCCGTCCCGTAGCTGTGCCCTGTTACTGGGGATATTGGGCACCAGATGTTCAGAAAGCCAAACTGAAGCCTAATGTTCCAGAGCACTATGGTTGTTGGATGGCGCACAATGACTGCGCAAACTTATTGTTGCAGTACCTGCATTACACAGAGCTGTGTGTGTTTATTTGATGCCTTTATTTTCATTTTGTCCGGCTTACCTGCTGTAGCAAAACACGGGTGTATGTATATGTATATATATATAGGGTGCCCCAGCTAACGTTAGCCAAGCTGGTCATTTAAAAATACAAGAGATTTCAAGAACTCGGGGCAAGATACAATTTTATAACTTACTGTGTTCGGTCTTCAGACCTCTGACCATAATGCACCGTAGGTTTCAAAATTGTATCTTGTACCTTCCTTTTTTTATCTTTATTTTCCGTTGAACAGCGTGGCCAACGTTCGCCGGGACCCACGCTAATAGTTTCTGCTAGAGGAACGTCAACATCACTTTCTTTACGCCTTTCGCTCGTATGTGTGCATATGTGCACGCGCCTACGCGTGCAAACAAGTGGAAGATTTTCGAGTGCTCCTCCGGGCGCAATGTCAACACTTTCGGGCGACATGCGTCAAGGCCCACTTCGTAACACAAACACCCCTTGCGCACACAAGAAGCGGTTCCTTTAAAGCTTCAACTCTTCCTTGGCCTTCTTTCGTCCCTTCAGCCTCTCCTAATTGATCGAACGAATTCTTTAAGGCGCCACTTTTCGGGGGACGACACTCTCCCTAACAACACTCTAAGCTTAGTTCAGGACAACATTCATTTGGGCTAGATGGTGCATTCTTGAATTAAGAAGGAACAGCGTCAACTGATGCAGGAAAGCGCCAACAGCGCTTGTCCTGTGTCGTTCTCCCCACTTGTGATCGCTTTAGTTGGTGCTGTTCCTTCCTAATTCAAACACTCGAAGCGCCACCGTAAAAAGCCTTTGTACTAGAAAGCACTGTCAGTGCCACTAATCGTCACGATGCTAGTTCGTGGGTCAAAAGAGACGTCGTTCAAAAAATGGTACGACGCGGGGAAAAAAAAATTGACGGCGCCACTAATGACAGCCACGCTCGCTAGCCCACTATGCAGCCTCGGTCTTCCGCCATTGTCTCCTTCGAAGCGTCGGGAAATGCGGAGGTTTTTTTCCTGCATCCGATAGAGGGACGACAGCTTCGTTCAATGCGCGCGGGCAAAAGAGCGTGCCGTTTTTCTCGCGCAACGACCAACCCCGATCTTTCAAGCGATGTGCTCCCCTAACAGCAGTTCCAGCCTGCTCTGTATAGGCCCCGTCGTCGAATGACGGCCACTGACAAGAAACTGTCGCCTACACTTCCGGCGGTCGTGTTAGCCCTCACGTTAGGCTTAACTACCGAATCACGCTTTCTTTAGGTTCGCATACGGCCGTGCGCTCCCCTCTCCAACCCCGGCCATAGAACAACAATAATTTTGAAGTTTTTTCATTTCCGCATATACTGATGCATCGAAGTTTGAGGAGGAAGTACAAGAGTGGTGACAAACCGCCACCCATAACTAATGGCGGAAATGAACTGGTTAGGCCCCGCTCTCAAAGCACACTTTATTCGCTCCCATATCTGGACAGCTTTCAGTAAAAAAGAAAGTATGCGTTTTTCATACAGAGTATATGCGCGACCATTGTGAAACACGAGAAAGTGCCGCCGCCTTCGCTTATGGCGCAAACGAATTTTCTTTCGGACGTCACTCTCCAGGTATACCTCATTTAATTCGAAAGCTTGGTCGTGTTCCAGAAAAGCTTGTGTTTTTTCGTTTTCTTTCGTTTGTTTGTTTGTGTGTGTGTGTGGGGGGGGGGTGCATTCTCCATCAGTGCGCCGAACTACGAGAGAGCAGCACTTTGATCTCCGCAGCTTACGTAGCGGCAGTTTGAGGAAACTCGACTAGAGACAGCGCGACCCGGAGCTCTTCGGTGGCACCAGTTTACGATGTCCGCTTCAAACTCCTCAGTATGCTCAAACCTCTCGCGCTGCGGAGTTTCTTGACCTGAATGCGACAGCCGGCAATGCCTGACGACAAATAGTGGCGCCTTGATGAGCACTTTCCGACGTATCTCCGCAAGAGGGGCAAGGGTCAAAGGGAAAGGTCACATCGAAGGCTAGCCGATGGATCGATGCCTTATAGACAGGTTGCAGCGAGCGTCAGTTTAGTGACCACATCAATCCGGCAGACATCCACGATGGCCACTTTCACCGTGCCCAGGTTTTTTGAAAAATGGGACCCATGGGGAGTTTCGCAACTATTATGATAGAAGAGGTCGGTCGGTGGGTGAAGTAAAAAAGTTTGTACTGCTGCAGCCAAGCTTGACTGAAGTGCGCCGAGAGCTCCGAGACATATACCATGTCATCGAAGCGCGTGGTACAATTCTTGTTATTATGGTTTTGTCTATAAAAGGCTTCTTGTTTTGGGTCATTCTCCTGTGCAGTATCAACAGGAGTAGAGGGCATGCTTAAGCACCAGTAAGACCTAGAACAGAACTGATACTTAATTTGAGGCCGCGTCTAGTCGTGCTTCGAGAAGTACACGCTTGCTTCATTTTCTGCACCGTCTGCACAGTGTAACAAAATTAGGACGCGCTAATTTTGCTTAAACGACTGTGATGCATAGAGTTTCGAGAACGTGGCCTGTAACAAAACGCCAAAATGTTAGTGCTAAATTGGAAGGAATGAGAAAATAATGGAGCACTCGAGTCTGCAAGAAGTAGCCTTCTCGAGAGGTATAGTTCTTGTAGCTTTGCTTTGTTTTTGATAGCTCTTTTTTATCTGGTCTCAGAATCAAAGCCGCCAAACATCATTCTGGTAATATTTGTGTTTATCCAAATTTAGTCGATGGCGTAACGGTAGCAGGGACACTTCCCTTGAAGTATTACCATTATTATCACCATTACTTGTTATTACCTTTACTTGTTACCGTTATTGCCGTTACTACATACCGTTAACTGTGGTTCTGTATGTCAAACAGAACTACAAGTAACGGTATCTTTAGTAATAAAAACATTCATCTACTTTGCCTAAATTTTGCAGAATCAAAAAAATATTTTCATTAGGCGAAGCTTATTTTTAAGCTTGGTTTATTGTACCTTATTTAGGTTTAATAATTGTCCACAATCACTAATTTTCTCTAAAGCAGTGCAAATTCAGAGAAGCCAGAAAAAATATTCGCGCACCAGGTTTCGACTCACACCTAAACATTCGCTAGGCAAAAAGCAAGAAATAGTTACAAAATATGCAAAAAAAAAATTAACTAAGCAGGCAAACAATTCCTTTTCAGCTAGCGCAGTTGGAAACCTTCCACAACCTGGTGAGCAAAGTGTAAAAACAAAGCAAACGCACCTGCAACTATTGCACTTTGTTTTCATAGCCACGGAGACAGACCAATGAGCGATGCGCTCATTAGGTGTCCTTTCCGATGCGATGCATTTCGATCCCTACACGTGCCGAGAAGCGCACCTACCCCATTACGCTGCTGCTGAATTTAAATTTAATCTTCCCGTTGCCTTTTTCCTTTCCCCAGTGTAGGGTAGCCAACCACGCTCAGTCCTGGTTAACCTCCCTATCTTTCCTATATTATTTGCTCTCTCTCTCTCTCTCTCTCTCTCTCTATATATATATATATATATATATATATATATATATATATACAATTTCCCCTATGTTGTACTTGGTGTCAGTGTTTGTTGGCTTCTCATTATATGACTAATAAATATCGGGTCCCTCGGTTAACCCCCTTTCTTCTCGTTTATTACATAACGAGGGTCTCGAATCCGGCAACATTGATGCCTTCAGGTAGCATATGTGGGTTTATTGACCAGTTGCCTTCACCCGAAAAGTTCACGTTCTCGTGACGCCTGCGGCAGAAAAGACGTTCCACGTCCGCCGCCAAGGTCTGTGAGTGGGGGCGCTGGCTAACACTCCCAGGGTTCTACTAGTACACATAAATACCCAAGAGAGTGGATGGGGAAACGCCGCCGCGGTAGCTCAATTGGTAGAGCATCGCACGCGACATGCGAAGGTTGTGGGTTCAGTTCCCACCTGCGGCAAGTTGTTTTTTCATCCACTTTAATTTCCATTAATTTATCATTACTTTATTTCATTTATTAAGCACATGCAATTTCCCCTATGTTGTACTTGGTGTCAGTGTTTGTTGGCTTCTCATTATATGACTAATAAATATCGGGTCCCTCGGTTAACCCCCTTTCTTCTCGTTTATATATATATATATATATATATATATATATATATATATATATATACCGAGCTCATCTCGCCAACCTCGAAAGCAGACTACTTGTCTGTCCGTGAATAATCAAATGTCATCGCGTTCTCCTCGCCCGTTGGCGTTCCACTTTTCTCGGCTCGCACGACGGATCAAGCTCGGCAAGGGGCAAGTGTTCGGCATACTCTGGTGTGCTCGCTTACGCAACGAATGCTGGGTCATCGCTTGATTGAGCATGTTTCGCCGTTTGACATTTCTCGGCAGCGTAACCTCCCTCCCCCCTACGCCCGACGCGCGCAGCAGAGAAAAGGTATACGTTTTACCGTTTCTATATTTATTTATTTTACATCAAACAACAGGAGAATCGGCGTACTGGAGAATAGAGGTATATAGGTAGGATGTGCTTGGAGGACCGTGCTCTCAGACGGAGATTCAGTGACGAATTTCGCTTCGCCGCGTGAAATTGGCTGTCGTCGTAGCCGGATCCTTCATCCGGGGCGAACAAACTCCTCCCGAGCGCTCCGTGAAGCATCGTATTCGAAGTGTCATTGTTGTCGGAAACCTTTGTTGCGTGGATCCGTATATGAATAAACATATAGACGCATGTTTCGTAACTGTGCAAGTATCTCTGGAGTTCGCTGAACTTCGCCGATAAGTAGCTTGCCGGTTTAGTTTGTTTTTTTTTCTTGGAGCTATACGTGTGTGCGGGGTTGGACTAGCTGGTATTGCATTACTGAAGCTCCAGAGCTCAAGCAACGCATGCGTCGAAGGCGCGAGGAAAACACGTTTCGCTATCTACCACATTTCAACTCTTGTTGTTCTTTTAAACTTTATGCGGAAGACGGGGCTCCACGATCACGTGCAGCAACAGCTTCTACCATTATACACAATACCGTATATGAGAAAAGAAACATCTAATGGGCATTGAATAAAGACAAAATTGAAAAAAAGCCCTACTGAGAAACAGTAGGGCTTTCAACCTTCCGCTTCGAGGATGAACTCAGTAGAACCGCATCAAAAGACGCATCAGTTATTGCCGCTGAACGCAGCGGAGGAACAACTGAATCGTCCAGAAATGAGCGACTCACTTCTCTATGTGCCGTTGTGTTTGCAACGTATTTCTCCTTGGAACATATTGAACGTAAAAGGTGCTCTAAAGATAATTTAATAATTAGCCATTTTATATTAGTGAAATACGCTTACGTGGCAATAACACTGCGTCTGAGAGACTGCCATGACCGAAGACTTCTTCAGCCAGAAAAGACGCAAGAACCAAAGGCCGGTCGCGACACCTCTCTGGGCTTTCCCAACCAGTCTACCGTAACGTCATAGAATTTGATAGCCTCTGTTCCAGCCTTTTAAACTGTTCGTCGGCAAAAGAGGCTACAACGCATTTTAGAAGAATCAAGTGCCGAAGCTTGCGAGTTTCAAAAAAAATTCACCCTGTCAAAATTGCCCAATTATATGAAACCAATTTGAAATCGGTGATGTCACACTGACAGTAAGGTTGTCGCGCGAAATTCAAGAGAAATTTGGCCTGTGCTTTAGCCGCTACCAATAAGCTCTTTCGACGGTTGCAAACAAAGCTTTAGAATAATATTTAGTCAGCCTAACTGATCCTTGGTTGCTCTTTAGTGTCCTTTCAACACAACGCAATTAGAGGCCTGCGTTGCGGTGTATACCACGTGACGTATGCCACGAGCGCAAAGGTTTGGGGGGGGGGGGGGGCACATTTACCTTGCATACGTAGGCCCAGTTGCTTGTGCCGGTGCGCCTCGTTCTAGCACTAGGCATCTGAGAGACTGCGTAACTTGCGCATTTCGTCAGCACTCACAGCAAAAAAAAAAAAAATGCCAGCAATACGTTAACGCATGCGTCGCAGTTGATGATGCTTTTACTGAGAGATGGCTAAAAGGCCTGTTAATTGGAATATGATTTTTTCCTGCAATTTGTAGTTATTCCTCTCCTATGGTCTAGTGACTCCTTTACTGTGGCATCTTGTCGTTTTTGTACAACTTTGCAGATCCAGCTTGGGTAGCGTATAGGTAATATAACTTCTTTCTTTCTGCTTTTTTGTTTTGTCTTTCTCTTCTTTCCTTATTTTGCCAGTGTATGCATATTTTTTTCTATGTAATTTGTAAGTAGAACTTTCATTTAAATTGTGATTCCTTGTACACATGATGATGCATTGTTTTGGACCATGTTTTTTGTAGCTTATGGTTTGTAACTGTAAAAATGTGCAACGACTCTCCGACAGCCATTTGTATCCCGAACTGACTCTGTACGGGGTGACGAGGACAGCCAAGTGGTGGATAACACTAATTTTTCTTTTTTTTTTTTTTGTTCGCTCGTCAACTTCGGTGTCTTCCCTGAAACAAAGGTAAAGGACTGAACGCGAACGTTTTTACGACGCCATGGTCAAGTGTGAATTGCTAGTGGCCCACTGCCACCCTGAAAAGCTTTATGACCATAACCTACAGCATCCGTTACTACCGGACCCTTCACCTGTAGTGGTAGCGTACTCGCGACAGGCAATACCCGTAAAATACAGCGCCGTCCATCAAGTGGACGGCGCTGAAAATAACCCTTAATCATCTCCCGAAGTGCGCTCAACCATACCTTGAAATTTGTCAAATTGAAGCTCCTCTGTTGTTGTTTTTTTACCATGCGGAGTCGCGTAATGGCTCGACCTTTCTTTCTTTTATTCAACTGAGATTTAACGCACGGAGAGTACAAGTACGGGTGAAGGTTAAAACTATTGCAGGGGCGAGAGTGTGAAATGTGATTTACGACATTCCTCGGGCGAGGAAAATTAAGCTGTACGTGCGTGGGAAGCCGAGCAACCGTGTGTAGACTCGAGCATGCTGATATAGACAACATCGATAATTGCACACAAAGAAAGAGGCTCTCCAACAATTAATCCTAGTTCCTCGGTTCATGTTCCTCGGGTCTTGTGCCTAGAATGTTTCTCCGCGTGGTACACAGACTACACGTGAAATGACACATGTGTACAAAGAACACACGCATACGACCACGACAGTGCTAGCTACCCGGAGTACTTTGTCGAGACAATTGTCCCAGTACAACACTAACCGGTGTATTCCGTTACACCCCTCGGTTTAAAGCGCCACCTTTAACCCAGGAGCGCGGCACGCTGTCTACAGAGTACCGCTCCCCAGAAGTAAATTGCGGTTTTTATTCGCGGCAGCATTTTTGTGTAAGCAGAATGGACAAACGTGAAAAGAGAATGACGTAAGAATGCCGTCAGTTTACGTGTGGACACACTAGAATTTATTCTCCTGTCAAAATACATGGTGCCGCTTCAGAGACCCTCCATGTAAATTAAACGTAGATGGAAGAGTAATAGTTGAAACCTCAAATCACCCGTCTTAAGTATGCACTGACGTAAGCCTGTGAATACACTGCGCATAGATGCCGGAGAGAGATGTACACTCCGTTCCATACATCGCGTGCAACGATATGGAGGCTATTGTAAGACTTCTAGCTGCGCTCGCACCAAAAGAATAATTCGGTACCCTTTGCCAGCAAGTACGCGTTGATGTTCTTTATTTAGGGACAGTAGTAAACGAAAAACAAGCTTGCATCCTTAAAAATGAACACACGGTGTTATACGCCTGCTAAAAGGTTCTTTCTGATACTTCTATTAGTATTATTTATTAACGCGAAAGCGTTAAGGAGCTCGTGTAGCAGAAAATCCGGTGTCGGCGTCGGACGTCGTTCGGGCTAAAAGATTTTCGAACCACTTAGAGCCAGGCCCTCTATGTGACGTGAGGAACTTACTTAACTAATTGTATTGCTCACGCTAAAATACGTAAAAAACGTAAAGTACGACTTAGACGCAACCTACAGACATGATAGCTCACGGATTGTAATCTGGGTATAGGAGAAAACATAACCCTGTTACGCGAAACCTCAAACAAACCCTTTTTCCAGCGTTTCTACGATACATGGACCACCGACGGCGTCCGCCATTCGCGCGCGCCGGCGCGTGAATATCTCGGAGTCCACGTAGCAGCGCGCCCACTTCCTTGAAACACTTCCAGATGGCGCTCACCTCCGCCGCATCGCGGCCCACGCATGAGGTCGCGTTTCTACCAGAAAGCCCGCCTTCGTGCACAACGTTCGCAGCCAGCGTTTCCCAGTAAACATTACGGTTACATACGCTCCAGTGGCCTGGAAGCGTGAGAAGCAGTCGGGTATCTTTGAATACTATCGCGTTCCAATTTTAAAGGCGAAGCTTAAGCGTCCTCTACATTTTTATTGCTTTTCGCGGCAGCGGATACTAGCGCAATTCGCGTGAGCGAATTGCACCGACTAGACTTGCGACCTTTCACCGAGTCAAAGATACTCGGACCGTGGCCACACCCGTCACTGGCACGAAAAGCGAGTCGTGCATTACTGCAATACTTGAGGTACACCTGTTTAAGAGACCGTTTATAGTGTCCTAGTGCATAGTGTCCCTCCCACACGTACTCTGTGCTTACTCTCTCCCTTTCTTCTTCTTTCTATTGCCCTTTCCCCCACTCCCAGTGTAGGGTAGCAAACCGGATACTCTTCTGGTTGACCTCCCTGCCTTTCCTGTCCTTGCTTTCTCTCTCTCTCTCTCGCGTGAGCATGCGGTGTTGGCGAACAGCGAAGCGTATGCTTCCCGATAGCTGTGCCGGCTTCACAGTGTCGCACGTAACGTTAAAAATCTCGTGCGACGCTCGAAAGACGCCGCGCGAAGTTCACGTCACTAAACTTTTCGACTGGCCTTAAAAAGATGTAGAAAAGTATCCGAATAAAGTGTCGAAGCCACAACCGTTTTGATTGACAGCTGGATACCTCGAAACACTTCGCCGTGAAGTGCGCGGAGTGGAACGTCTCGAAGACCGAAAAGCCTTGCGTAGCTTCTACAGCGTTACACGTGCTAAACGCGAAGAGAAATACAAGTGCACGAACATCCCGACACGTAACGGTGCAGTTCGACACGTTGATCGAAAAACCAAACTGTCTAGCCCAGCTTGAAAACCTCTGGCTGTGGGTCAATGTTCGGCACGCAGAGCTCGATTCTTCCCGGTTCCATTCACTCATAGTGTTAGCGAGCAACTTTTTCTGTTCTAGGTTGGGGCGTGGATAATAGAAATTTCTGTATACTACTACTTTGACCTTTTCTTCTATCTCTCTCTCTTTTTACTCCGTGCAGGTGTTAAGCGCAGCTGCAGGCGCCCAACCGCTGCAATCTACCACTGAGCTCTCCATTAATCTTTGCCCAACCGAGTTCGAGCAGGCGGCTCGTGAAAAATCACTACCGCCTACACGTGTTCGGAGTAAAAAAGAACTCCGCGGTTCTTCTTGGCCCGAGATAAATCACGTCGCTTTAATGCTCGCGCACGATCCTCCCGATCTCTTACTTTACCCGCCATGTGGGCGCAGCGGCTGCGGCATTGCGCTGCTAAGCGTGAGGTCGCGGGTTCAATCCCAACCGCCTTTATAACCTGGTGGAAGGGAACAAAAACGCTCGCCTACCGTACATTCATCATCATCATCAGCAGCAGCCTGGTTACGCCCACTGCAGGGCAAAGGCCTCTCCCATACTTCTCCAACAACCCCGGTCATGTACTAATTGTGGCCATGCCGTCCCTGCAAACTTCTTTATCTCATCCGCCCACCTAACTTTCTGCCGTCCTCTGCAACGCTTCCCTTGTCTTGGAATCCAGTCCGTAACCCTTAATGACCATCGGGTATCTTCCCTCCTCATTACATGTCCTGCCCATGTTCATTTCTTTTTCTTGATTTCAACTAAGATGTCATTAACTCGCGTTTGTTCCCTCACCCAATCTGCTCTTTTCTTATCCCTTAACGTTACACCTATCATTCTTCTTTCCATAGCTCGTTGCATCGTCCTCAAATTGAGTAGAATGCTTTTCGTAAGCCTCCAGGTTTCTGCCCTGTAGGTGAGTACTGGTAAGACACAGCTATTATATACTTTTCTCTTGGGGGATAATGGCAACCTGCTGTTCATGATCTGAGAATGCCTGCCAAACGCCGTACATTGGGTGTACGTTAAACATACCTACCAACTCTTCTCATTTTTGTTTCGTAATGTTTACGAATGTGGGCTGCTTCAACGGCTTTTAAGAATGTCACATCAAACTTTCGCGAAGCGTTATATTTGGTTCTCCAAAAAGTCTTAAACCTCTCGAAAGACGCGGGCCTGCGCAAAATCACAAGAAATATACGCAGAAACGATATTGTCATGGTTCCAGCGCCGTCTGTTATAGCAGGGCAAATTCGCAAGACGCCATTACCGGAGGGGTGCCTCCGTCGAGCAAGTTTATTCAGTCAAGTTCCTGAAGCAGGCGATGTCAGCAGTAGCAGCATAGTTTCTTATAAAAACACTGATCATGAAAGAGCGCTGTCAATCTTTGCTTTCCCAAAATTGCTGCTCCTTTGGTTTGTTGCATATAATGTAGCTCGTCCTTAATAAAGTGCGCATGCTTCCTACGGAAGGTTTGTGCTCAGAGCAAGCTGATATGTTAGCCATAGAAAACCAGCCCCCTGAGAACTTATAAGCCCTGGAGACAAACCTTGTGGACTCTATATAAATAAAGTGCCCAAACTAACTTTAGCCAAGCTCTCCAACGAAAATGATAAATATTAAAAAAGCGCTCTGCAAGATATGATTTTAAGACCAATCTAGTTCGGTTGTAAAAAAACTCTGGCGACCGACCACCGTAGGTCATGTAATTGTATCTTGCACCATGTTCTGCCTTTTTTTTCCTTGAGCACCTTGATTAAAGTTAGCTGGAACACCCGGTTTATAGATTAGCCAAGCGCCTCGTCCTAGCAGATCGCAACTAACGATAACTACAAAGACCGCAACCAACTACGCAAACGCGGAACCATTTTAATCAAACATAAAGCAGGTAGCCAAAAACAAAAAAGAAGGAAAAGTAGGGCTGAGGGAGGGATGCTATAGTGCGGCCTTCATGTATTAAGCCCGGTAGGGGTCGCGCTAAGCTCTTGCATCGCTCCTCATAATTCGCCGGCGAATCGGCCGCGGGCAGCGGTACATACTCCTCGGTTCCGGATCGGTTGCCCCCCTCGACGCCGCCTCATTAATTTCGAGCGCTCACGATCTGGCGAAGGAGGCAATGGCATCGTCGTCGTCGTCGCAGTGCTGGGAATCCGGTCCTGTCAACACGAGGGGCACGTCGTCGGCCAGATTAGATGGAGCGCAGGGGGGTCTCGGAACGACATGGCGATCGAGAATGGAGCGCCTTCCGGGTGCTTGCTGCGTCGCTTGATATTGCCCGCAGGAATCCGAGAGCGAATGCACTTGTCCGGTGCGATGGCGCTGAAGAAAAAAATGAACGAGTTTGGCGGCGCTGCGGGCGCCTACTCCTGTCCGTCTTCTCATTCTGGCGCTCTACATATGTGCCGTGAGAACCCGCCCGTAATGCGGTCACGAGTGTAATACGACGCATTTTTGAGCCCCTCAAATTCCGAAAATAACCTAAATAAAAATGAGGGAAACCCGCACCACCAAGGTATCGCAGGTTTAAGCCAATCAAAATTAAATGAAGAGGGGTAGAGACCCAAAATGTAATTTGAGGAAAAGCAAATTGTTGAAAAAAGAAACGTAATACGAGGTAATTCTTTGGGTCGGCGAAATTAGGGAGAAAATATAAGGCGGGAACTCCTCCGGGAGTTGCCTAAGTATGCGTAAGCATTGCGCCATTTGCTCATCTCCACGCAGCCTAAGTATTATGATATTTGATTCGACCAGTATAAGCACTTATCAGCCCTTATCGGACTCTGATCCAATTCTGATAAACCCTTACCGGTCGGTATCAATCCTATCGCAATCGACCAAACCCTTATCAACCCTCATCTATCTTTACCAACCTTATCAAACGTCATCCGGTTCTTATCAACTCTTAACCGTCCTTGTTTGATTTCATCGAACCTTTATCAATCTTTATCGGCGCTTGTTAACCTTATCAGTATGGCTCCGACAACTGTAAGCCCTTATCGCTCTTTAGCAGCTTGCCCATACGCGTCGAACCATAAATCAAGCGTGATGAGATCCATATAACCCCTCGTCACTCCTTATCATCTTCGTCAGCTCACTGAGTGCTTATCTCTCTGTGTTACGCGATGTGAAGTACATGAGACCTCAGAGATCGATGTCATTTCGCTCGGTGAAGGAATGCCCCAATGGAAGGCGCATCCCACGACCACCGAAACGCTTCGGGGATGTCACTTGTTCGGCATTAAATTTTTGCAAAGTTAGAACTCTCCTCATGTCTACAATGCTCCAAGTCAGCTCTAGATGTCGTCCTACGGTTGCCTTTTATTCCACCATCACCAAATCTTTCAAGAAAGCCCTCATAGAAACTGTTATTTGATATTTGTTTTCTGCCGCCGGTACAACAGATTCATACGGTTCACATATATTCACCTATTGCAAGCGCGGGTGTTTAGCCCAGTGGGCAAGACACACGGGCCTCTCAGTGTGGGTCCGAAACTCGCCACTGCCAACGTTTTCAAGCGAAGCTTGCATTGGCTCGCAAGTGGCGTTGTCGTGGTCACGCAAGAACCCAGTTGCTCCCAGAGCAGAGCAGCCACGGGAAGGGTTGGCTTGATGAGGTGACAGTTGCCCCGGTGCCAGAGCGTGAGTCACTAGCAAAGATTCCAGCTCCATAGGCGCGCGCTCACGCCACGCCCGCAACCAATCAGAGCCATTTCGCTTCTGCCGGGGAGGGAAAGGACAGAAAGGGTCTCGCGGCCGCTGCGCCAGCTTCGTTTGCGTTCATTTCAGTATCGGAAAACGGATGGGACAGCCGCGCGTTGTGCATACCCCAGAGAAGCAGGCAGCCTTCGACGAGTGGCGCCGAGAAATCGCCCGTTAAAGGGCTCGTCGTCGGTGCGCCGATCCCGCCGTTAGATTCGCCCGAGCCCAGACAGTCCGACAGCATCGAGAAGATCCCGACTTGAGGGGGCGGGAAGCCGAAGCAATCCGGCAGCGTTACCTGTGGGCTACTTAAACATGATGAAGGTCGTCAGGTGCGCGCAGGACAAGCTTCGCTTACCCCCATTTTCCTGTAAGGGAAGGGTCGGTCATTTTTTTCCTCTCGAAATTATTTTGCTTTTTACATTAATTTCTTGACAAAGATTCGTCTTACGTGATGGACGGACGGACAAAATTCCTCGTTTGGTAGGCATAGACATGCTTATGCATTTAAAATGTTTTAGTTGCAAGTAGCCAAAAGCAGGGGTTGGAAATATTTTAAAAGAACTCGAACACTAAGAACTTGAGCGAAAGACGTAAAACGCATCTGTCTGCTACCTTTTCAAGACCTTAAATCGCGCAGTGTGGGAATTCTCACCACAGTGGCCGCACTTCGGGATTCCTGCCGGTGGTTCGTTTCATGGCATATGTTTGTAGGCTGTCATTCTGAAAATACCGAGTAATAATTTTGTCAAGAATGCAAGAGAAGATATGAGCAATTTTAGTGATATAACGGTGTGGTAACGTAACCCGCATGTACCGCATGTCATATAGCAAGGCGTGACATATACATGTTCCTAAATATATACGCAAATTTTCGCACGCGGGCAACTCCACCGACACCGGATTCTCTTGCACACAGGGCCCCTGACGCTATCGCGTTAAAATGGCGGAATACTGCAAACGTCGTCTCCCGTTAGGAAACGTAATGATAATTCCACCTGTAGTGAAATCGGAACAGCGGACTTGGGGTGCAAATTGTTTGGTTTCGCGTATAATACGAGGCTGGAGGAGATCGTTGGGAGAGGCATTCATCCTAACAGCAGACATAAAGGTATGGCGATGATGATGGTTGTATTTTGATAATGACGATGATGATACGCGGTGACAATTTGACATGCCAAAATATCTAAAAGAAAGCCTCGTATTACGCACATATTTTTACAGAGCTTTCGGACAACTTTCTGTAGCACTGGAGGAAAAGCTACGGGGCGGAGCTCGTGCACGCGTGTTACTGCGCCAAGTAGTCCGGCGCAGTCTGGCAGCACCTTTGTTTGCTGAAACACATGCTGAATCAGCGTAGCTCTCACAAACGACAGCTTTAAGTTATGGGGTTTTACGTGCCAAAACCACTTTCTGATTAAGAGGAACGCCGCAGTGGAGGACTCCGGAAATTTTGAGCACCGGGGGTTCTCACCTAAGTCTAAGTACACGAGTGCTTTCGCATTTCACCCCCATCGAAATGCGGCCGCCGGGATTCGATCCCGCGACCTCGCGCTCCGCAGCCCAACACCATAGCCACTGAGCAACCAAGGCGGGTCACACGACAGTTTCGCGTTCGCCCAAAACTCGGCATAGAAAAGCAGAAAAATAAATCCAATTTAATGCTCAGTTATGTATTTCGTCTTATTTTGAAATAAAACCTTGTGCTTGTACTTCTCTCTTGCCTCATCTCTAAGGTGAATGACAATGCGGGACTGTTTTCGGGAGCGCTCTCCCTTGTGCGTGCTTTGCCTCCGTAGATTTCCCTTCACTGTCAGAGAAATCTGCCCGCAAGTATAGCCACGAACGATTAACAAGCCCAACGTTTCAATGCTATTGGTGTTAAGTAATATCAACGTTTGGGGCTGGTTCCTGATGGTGGATCCATAACGAGTAGCGCTAGACACATACATTCGGGCTGTGATAATTCTAGAAGGCAACGGGACAGAAAACTGTTAGAGTTGGCGTTCACGACATATTTGTAAAAGGAGAGAACGGTAGGTAATTCAGCAAAACGTGCATCCGCTTTACTGCCCTACGCAGGGTGACATGGGTTTGAGGGACAAGAGGTGTTGCAGTACCTTATTTGATTCGCCTAGCTGAATAAAATAGCTTCGTTGGGGTTCTTTTTTTTTTCTTTGAGCCTGCACAGGCTGTAACCTTGTCCACGTTAATCGATACCGTCACGCTGTAGTAACGGTAAATAACCGAACAGTACCAATGCTGCGATTCCACGAATTTTAAGACGTCGTAGGGTGAACTCGTCAGCTAACCCTGAGCAGACGCCGTCAAAATCTGTGACGTCACAGAACGCTGGTGCGGGAATTTCAATGCAGCGTCGCCGGCTGTCTTTCGTATTTGTCTCTTTTTCTGACTTACAAAGCCTGCTTTCTCGGTAAGAGTGGATTTTTGGCAATGTAGAAGGGTAACTTAGTGACACAACTCGACTTGGCTTAACCTTCGGCGTCGCTTTTATAAAGGACGAGTTGACTGACAAGAGCAGACTTGCGTCTGCTGCGGCAAAAGTCCGGAGGCGACTCGGAACACCCTAATTTTGAAGCCATGACATTGAACCGAGCGAGATCCGTAGGGAGTGTCCATCTTCCAAATGCGCTAGGACTAAAAAAATATGGAAGGATTACCTGATCAGCAGTGGAAATACGCGAGCGACCTCTAGAGTATGAGTGGGCAAAAAAACATAGTGAACAGATTGATAGAACCGGAGTCGCCACAGGCGTAAGCAACTGTACAATATAGCGATAGAGGTTTCAAAGTGTAGCGAAAACATCAAGGAGAGATACGCGAATCAGTGGATTACAATGCATGTGTGGCGTATTACACTCGATCAGCTCAAGCAGGGAAGGCAAGAGTTCGTCTCCGCGACGTTTCAGTGGGGGCGGCGGCATGCCAATCAAAATCGTCATCATCATCACCTGATAAGTGGTTTTATCAGTTGGTTTTTTTTTTATACACTTGTCGACGTTGCACGTAGGCGATTAAGTCGCGTTACTCTTTTCAAAACGAATGGGAAAAACAGAAACTGACGAGTATCTTCAGTGAATAAAAGTTTGAAACCAGTTTGAAAGAAATAAGGCAGTGCCGAGAAACGCAGGAAGTAGACCTTTGCATCGCTTTCTTTCCAATTCCGTGCTAAACAATAAATATCATAATATTTATTATAGTAATCTACAATTAATAAATATAAATCTACAGCGTTCCCATTGCGTTCGCCCTCTGTCATGCGCCAACCTTGAGATTTACTGGCGAGATTCCATCGCTGTTGCATCCCCCTTCTGCTCCTGCTGTTCAAATTCAATTACTCGCTTAAGCTCCCCCTGCCGTTGGGTTCGGTAAATAAAGGCTTAATCCCTTCACAGCGGAACAAGTCAGCGTCCCGTCCGTGGCAAGCAGCGAGCAAATAAGAGTGACGCGAGTTAAGGGACGTCTGGGTCTACGGCGCGCCATTGGTTGAAATCCATGGGCGACAGGACTTATCAGAGTGCAGTCGACCGTAACGAAACGTTTAACTGCATAACACTCTCACGTTTAAATAGAGTTCGAGCGTCAGGTTTTCGTTTGTGCAAACGCGACAGTGCAAACGTGGGCCTTATTCACTCATTTTGATATTTGTTTACAGCACTTTTCGATTTTGGCTCAGGCGCATAATTCAAATCGATCATTCTTCATTTCTTTTGACAAGTCTCGTTTTAGTTCAGATCTTATTGTCTCGTCTCCAACGGACCTCCGAGAAAAGTTTTGCTGTTCGCGCCGGTGTGGAAGTTCTTCCGGCTCCTTCATGTCCAAAACTGCGCTCCTTTATTTCTTTATGTGACTTGACTTTAAGACTGAGGGTAAAGGGGGAAATGAGACATCCACCCGTTCGTAGCAATTGCTACAAAGGAACCCATACGGGTTCCTCGAAAGAGCGGCTGCCCCGGAAAGGCGGTGGTCTGGACCAGGACGAATTTTTCTTCAACTATGTGGCTTTTCTTTCGAGGAACCCGTATGGGTTTCCTTTGTAGCAATTGCTACGAATGGGTGGATGTCTGACTTTCCCTTTATTCATTACTTCTCTCCACCTTGCGGGTTTCCGCAGAACTACTACGTCAAAGACTGAGGGTGTGTTACCTATTTACTTTAAGGGCGTCTCAATTTTTATGCGAGTTGACTTTAAGTTTCAACGTGATTATACGTATATATTTTGTGTCTGTGGCCTTCAATACTTGTATAAATGTGTCAAAAGATTAGTTGGTGGTAATGAAAGGCGCCAACATATCTTTAAGTTCAAATATTTAAAAAAAAGAAACGTTTTGTTGATGGAATGCCTTCACGTTTTTTTTGTTCGTTTGTATAAGTGTAATTTGATTAAATTCATCGATTTTAGCGGCAAAGGGTCACAAACTGGAAACGAGGTTTTGTTAAAGCCTTTGCTTCTTTATCTGGTCGTTTCACGGCTGCATAGTTGTCCTCAATAGCGTATCGTACAGGACCAATCCAGTTTCATACTCTAATATAGAAATATGTATACGGGGTGATAATTTTTAAGTTTTATCGATTATTTTTTAAATCTCCTGGTGCACATAAACACAATTCCAGTCCTTGAGCTATTGAGCTACCGCGCGCGCGCGCCTGTGTGTGTGTGTGTGTTTGTGTGTGTGTGTGTGCGCGTCTATGTGTGTGTGTGTGTGTGTGTGTGTGTGTGTGCGCGTGTGTGCGTGCGTGCGTTTGTGTGTGTGCGCGCGCGCGTGTGTGTGTGTGTGTGTGTGCGTGCGTTTGTTTGTGTGTGCGCGCGCGCGTGTGTGTGTGTGTGTGTGCGTGTTCATTATTTTTTTCTTTTCTTTATCCTTTCCTCTCTCTCACCTATCTCATTCTTTTGCCCCTCCCCCAGCAGAGGGAAACCAACCGGAGATTATCTCTGGTTAACCTCCCTGTCTTTCCTTTGTATCTCTCTCTCTCTCTCTCTTTGAGCTACTCAAGTAATGAAAAATGCACTAACTAACCGCTTAATTAATTATTCTTTGACACTTATTGCAATTCACGAATTGCAGCCGGTGAGCTAGTCAGACGTATCCACTTGTAATGAAGTTCAAAGTGGGCAAGCCTGACACCCAGCAAATGGGTAACCAGCGCGGTGTGACAGTGATGAGCAGGAAGTCGCAGCCTGCTGGTTGCAACCCCCCCCCCACCACCACCACTGCATGACGTAAGCAGAACGTCGCACCTGGAGGGGGTTGGGGGGAGGATGCGGATTGGCGCTCACTGCTGCCTACCCAGTTGCAATTTCGAGTGCACTCTGACAGGCCGTAATTAATCGTGTCGCTGTTGCGCGGGAGATCACAAATTTCCAGATCTGGGAATTCCAGAATTGCGATGAGCCCACCAGAATAAAAGCTTAAAAGTGGATTGTTAGGTTCTTGTTAACTATGTAATAATTACCGCGTATCACCGCCACCCCCTATGGCTGCCACAGTTGGCGCCACGTCTCAGAAGGAACAGTGTTTTTATCTCAACACGGCTATTTTAAATACGACGTAAAGTCTTCGGAGAAACACCCGGTATGTATGTATATAAATATATGTATACACGCGGGCCCCTTATACAAAGCGAAATTCGACCAGCATCAGGTGACAGCGATCAAGATATTAGCATATTAACAAAGAAAGCCATGTTGCCTTAAAATAAAGGACGTTGGAGAGTAGCACACGGCGTACAAATAAAATGCAAGATGTTTATACATATATACATATATATATATACATATATATATATATATATATATATATATATATATATATATATATACATATATATATATATATATATATATATATATATATATATATATATATATATATATATATATATATATATATATATATATATATATATCATCCACTTTAATTTCCATTAATTTATCATTACTTTATTTTATTTATTAAGCACATGCAATTTCCCCTATGTTGTACTTGGTGTCAGTGTTTGTTGGCTTCTCATTATATACTAACAAATATCGGGTCACTCGGTTAACCCCCTTTTTTCTCGTGTATATATATATATATATATATATATATATATATATATATATATATATATATATATATATATATATATATATATATAATTATATATATAACGTTGGAGAGTAGCCGTGTGGTACTCTCCAACGTCGCTTATTTTAAAGCAACACCGCTTTCTTTGTAAATAAGCTGTCACCTGATGCTTATGGAATTTAGTTATTTATAAAGTGCCTATACTAATGTTCGTCTTAACCTCGTCTCGGTCTGTTTGGCTTTGTATGGCGCGCTGGTTTTGCCATGCCTAAATGGTAAAAATTAGTCCGAAGCCGCTCTCACAACAGCACCCTTGATACGATACGTGTATCTCGCTTTGTTACGCAAAACTCTCTTTTAATGGCGTTTTTTTTTTGTTCAATTCATTCAACTTGGCTTTTGTATATCTGCAGCACGCGCTCAATTCACGGCGCATTGCAGCGCCAAGCAGAACGTGCCTTGCTCCCAGGCCGTCGGGGGACGTCGCTGCTTTTTTTTTTTATCATTCTCAGAGCCCCGCCCTATTTTGACCTAATTGCCGGCTAACGATTTTCCGGTGCTTACGAGACGCCCGCGCGTAATGAGGTATACGCGCTTGCTCTGTCCCTGCGCGGCACGGTCTGCAATAGGGGTGGCTTCGTTATGCGCCAAGTATAACCGAGCCTCCCGACTTGTGGTACATTTATTTTTTTAACAAGTTCTCGTTTTGTACACTGCTCCTAGAATGCAGTTAAAAAGTGGGAAGTGTACCACGTGTTAGAAAAATTCAGGATGTCACAGATAAGTGATAAACCATTCTTTTTTTTTATGTCAGTCAAGAAAGCTTTTACAGAAATTGCCTGTCTTTCATTTGCCGTTCTTGTTTGTCGCTTGTGTGGGCGTATGTCTAATTAACGTAATTTAGTTGCATTGTCTTGTATTTCATATAGGTGTAAAAAAACTTTTAATGCGATAGCGTAAAGGACCACGTGTCGCAAACCATTCGCGAAAAAATCACTCCGAACCACCGAATCCAGAACCACGCAAGCCCTCCTAGTGGCGCATAGGCGTTAGTGAAATAATTCAGTTTCTCAACATGAAATGCATGAGAAAATTTGTAAAGTACGACTTACACACAACCTACAGGCATGATAGCGTGGGACTGTAATTCGAATGTACGAGCAAACATCGTTCTGTTACGCGGAAACTGCAAGCATAAACGCCTTTTTTAGCTGCCGTTTGAGGTCTGTCTTAGTAAGAGCGGCGCGCCCCGCTCGGTTTCATGCAACACCATGCAGATGGCACTCGCCTCCGCGCATCCGGGACAGCGGCACCGCCCACCGTTGGAGGGGGACAAAAAAAAAGAACCAGAAAGCTCGCCTTCGTACATAGCGTTCGCCGTCAGCGTTTCCAGGGAAACATTACGCTTACATAAGCTACAGATGCCGGGAGGCGTGAGAAGCAGTCAGGGACCTTTGAATGCTGTCATGTTCCATGCTTAAAGGCGAAGCTTAAGCGTCCTTCGTGTTTTTTTCACTCTGCATTGGAATAGCAGCTTTCTTTTTTTTTTTGCAGTGTTTGTTGGTGCTAAGAAAACACCTGTAAAGACTTGACCTTGTCGCTGTCGTCGACGCTGACGGAACAAGTCACACAGGCCATCACACAACCTTCGACAAGACCGCATATCGCATTCTTTTCTAGTTGCGAAAAATCAAATATATTAGTATTAGTAGTAGTAGCAGCAACAGCAGTAGTAGTAGTAGTAGTAATAGTAGTAGTAGTAGTAGTAGTAGTAGTAGTAGTAGTAGTAGTAGTAGTAGCAGTAGTAGTAGTAGTAGTAGTAGTAGTAGTGGCAGTAGTAGTAGTAGTAGTAGTATTGGGTTGGCCTCAAGACGCCGTGGGTTGGCGTCGTCGACATTGTGCTCACGTCAGGACGCACCGAAATTTACTGACGTCGTGTGGCAATAAGGCGTAGTACTATCTGGTGTGTTCGTAGCGTAGTATCTAGCCTTTCGCAGATTACACCTTTGTATATTATGCCTTCCTAGACAATATAGAGAGAAGGTAGGGAGGTAAACCGGGGAGGCACACATGGTTTGCCGCTCTTCACTAGGGGACGTAAATAAGAGAAGAGAGAGAAGGAGGATGTCATAAAGAGCTGCGTGTACGTTTTTTTTTTTTCCTTGTGTCCTTGTCCGGGACGCGCTAAGTCATCCGCATACCAGTGGCCTTCCAACGGATCCAAATAACAACCTTATTCCCCAAATAGGTCTAGAGCCATCGCTAAGCACCTTGTTCTTTCTCACTTTCTGGTTGACCTTCCTGCCTTTCCATCACTTTTGCTCTCCCTCTTGGTGGCACTTGCAGCTTTGAGGAAGGATCCAGTGTATGCACGTCATACTTTCTATAATCCCTTTCAAAAACTGAGACATTTCGATATCCTTACGCTATTTGAATTCGAGAGCGTTATGGGAGGGGGGGGACTTCCCTAATTAAATGGTGACGTCATACGCTGTCGCGCGTCCTTCACAACGCTACCTTAATCCAGCCTAATTCACTGTAATCCACCTCAATCCATCTTTCTCTAATTGTTACAGACCTTGTTCCACCTTAATCCAGCTTGCTCTAATTTACACCAATCTTATAATCTACTGTAATCCACCTTAATCCACGTTAATTTACCTGCGTCCACTTTAGTTCACCAGAATTCAACTTACTCTAACTTGTCCTAACCGTACTTCTGCATTACTACTGACGATAATTTTTCGTACCACTCGTTGCCTATACTAGACGGCTTTTGGGCCACATTGGACATATAATGCTTTGGCATTGATGAAGTTTCGTAAATTCACCTTAAATTATGGGGTTTTACGTGCCAAAACAATTTTCTGATATTGAGGCACGCCGTAGCGGAAGACTCCGGCAATTTCGAACACCTGGGGTTCTTTAACGTGCGCCTAAATCTAAGTACACGGGTGTTTTCGCATTTCGCCCCCATCGAAATGCGGCCGCCGTGGCCGGGATTCGATCCCGCGACCTCGTGCTCAGCAGCACAACACCATAGCCACTGAGCAACCACGGCGGGTGTAAATTCACCTTACTCTTACTTGCCCTAACTTTATTCTGTATTACTACTGACGTCATACAAGACGCTGATGACGTCACTGACGCTGACGTTTCGTACCACTCGTTGCCTATACTAGGCCTGCTTTTCTGCCTCGTGGGACGTACAATGCTTTCGCATTAATGTGGTTTCGTAAGTGCGCGCCTGGTGTGTTTTTTGACAAAGAGAACGGCATGAAGGGATAGGGTCGTATACCCGGCCACCCACGATCTGCTCGCCTCCGTTACCGCGCGCGCGCTTGCGCACAACAGCGCCAATGACGTCATCCTCACTGCATGTGTCTAGGACGCTCGCTGCGCAAGCGCCCTAGCGAGATGCAGTGATACACGAAGCAACGCGTGCTCAAGTCACTTCGAAGGCACGAGAACGTGTGGTTCGCGGCGGATGTGCGCATCTCGCGAGGAACTCATTAGGAAGTTCATTAGCGCAGATGCCGGAGGTTCTTGCGCCTTCTTCTGTAGTTTCGCCCACTCACTCGGAAGATGAAATACGGGTGCTGCTGCTGGGCCACGGAACACCCCCTCGGAGTTTACCTGGAAAACTTACTTTCAGGGAACTCTTGGCACTAGCGTCTACGAGATTTGAGAGTATGGTGGATCTGCAGGCCGGCGATTGATGAGATGATGCATGGATTTGGCTAAAGTTCGTCAGCTTGGCTACGCAAAAAAAAAATTGACGTCCGCGATACGTGACGTCGTACACTGCCACGTTTCCTTCACAACTCTAGCTTAATCCATCTTATTCCACCTTAATTAAAAAAATTATACCAGCTTTACTTATACCAGATTTATGCAATACGCTTTTTGTTAATTGTAATAGGGTCTTACTGTTATTACATACTATGCACGTGCAATGCTCTCAGAGGGAAAAAAATGTTTCGAACCTTGGCCTAAGCAATCTAGAATGCGCAAGCCCGCGAAAGTCTTATTGTGCATTTCTGACGATGACTGAAATGGACCAAAGCTAGTGAGTGATAGCGAACATACCTCGGTGAGTGCGTTAAACATGGCTGCCTCTATACCATTCTTCTTATTTCTTTTTCTTATCTGTTCGCGGTGCTTTCCCCTTACCCAAGTGAAGGGTAGTCAACCGGGCAGGTACTTGAATAACCTCAGGAGGACTTCTTGTTGGGCTAGTTTGCGTTTGCTTAGCGACGTATTCTATGGCGACGGCACAATCACAAAGAAGGCACACAGACACGTCACAAGCGCTACTAAACACTTTATTCGAAAAACTTTATTAACCTCCCTGCGTGATGCAAAGAAGGGGTAAGGCGTGCAGACACGGACACAAGAGAAGTAGACAACACGAACGCCGATTATCGACTGAAGGAAGCACTGAGGCGAAAAAGGAAAGAAGACAGAAAACTCATCTGCGCATGCTCTGTAATGGTAGCACCACGTGTCAATCGGGTACACGTGCCGGTCTACGTGAGAGATAACTGTTAAGGCATTTGATTAATTCCTTATGTAAGGTAATCGAAGGCTGACTCACGCACGCACTTCCGCCATTATTGATACGCCATACCTGCACCATAAGACGCGTATCTTCATTCCTATGCCTGTACAATATCGCGCATTGATCTAACTCAGGCGTGCAGTTACAATATTGACAATGTAAGGAAAGATTAGAAGGCGATCCACCGGTTAACGATCTTTTATGTTCCATTAGCCTCTGATTGATACACCACCCCGTTTGCCCTCCGTAGAAATGGCCACATCTAAAGGGAACTTTATATACCACACCCATACGACAGTCAGTAAAATTCTTGTTCTTGATGTGCTTCACTGGACAAATATCTGTTCTTTCTTTTCCTTTTACCTGCTCGTTTCTTCTCTGCACGGCAGAGCATATCTTACCTCGTTTATTGGGAGCAGTGAAAATGACGTTAACACTATACCTACTTGTAACTTTTTTAAGGACGTGCGATACAGAATGAATGTACGGAATAGCCACTACTCTTTTCTTGCAATGCAAAAAAGTTCCTAGTAGGTATTGTGTTAATGTCGTTTTAACTGCTCCCAATAAACTAGGTAAGCTATGCGCTGCCATGCAGGGAAAAAATGAGCAGGTGAAAATCAAGAAAAGAACAGATATTTGTCCAGTGAAGCACATCAAGAACAACAATTTTACTGACTGTCGTATGGGTGGGGTATATAACGTTCCCTTTAGCGGTGGCCATTTCTACGGAGCACAAACGGGGCGGTGTATCAATCAGAGGCTAATGGAACATAAAAGATCGTTAACCGGTGGATCGCCTACTATTCTTTCTTTATATTGCCAATATTGTAACTGCACGCCTGAGTTAGATGAATGCACGATATTACACAGGCATAGGAATGAAGCTCGCGTCTTATGGTCGAGGCATGGCATATCAATAATGGCGGAAGTGCGTGCGTGAGTCAGCCTTCGATTACCTTACGTAAGGAAGAGATCAAATGCCTTAACAGTTAGCTATCACGTAGACCGGCACGTGTACCCGATTGACACGTGGTGCTGCCTTTCCAGAGCATGTGCAAATGAGTTTTGTGTTTTATTTCTTTTTTTTCGCCTCAGTGCTTCCGTCAGTTGATAGTCGGCGTTCGGGTTACCCACTCCTCTTGTGTCCGTGTCTGCACGCCTTACCCCTTCTTTGTATTACGAATGCTTACCAACTAGGTCAGCTTTCTGTCGTTCTAATCTCCCGGCCTCTCCCTCATCATTTCTCTCCCTCTCCGTCACTCTCTTTGGATTTGATGTAACTGTCTCTGTGTTTACCTCTACAATAATGCGCATGAGACGCTGTAGAAGTTTATACAAGTACGGTAAGAAATGAATGAGGAGGCAAGAATCCGTACGATAACGCGAAGTGCAGCGCCTTGCTTTTTGAGGCCTGAGCTGACCTGCATGCCGCCCCCATGTAGGAAAAATTGTGTGGATCTGCTATCGCAAGCACCGGAGACCAGCGGAGCGGGGGGAAGTCAAGTCTTCAGAAAAATCCATGCCATATTCCTCTGTGGGGGGTTTCGGTTCCGACAGCGCGCCATTTGAGGCGCCCGCCGCAACGGGAGATATTTGTTCAGGCGCCGTATGCGTCGGTGTCGTGAGCCAGACGCTGCACCGAGGCGACGCAGCGGCAACCGATGCGCCTTAGCTCTGATGCATACTAGCTCCAACGCCTTGTACGTGGTAGCTTCTTGAAATCCGCCGAAGCGAGCGCGCCGGTTTTTATCGTTAAGCAATGACGTCACGCCACCTGTGTCCCCGTCGCGGTGCTCCTTCTCCCCCGCTAGGCTCCACCCACCCTCGCCGTGTCGCTACGCTGCGCGATGCAATTTTTATACTCTGCTTTCACTCTCTCTCAGCTCCCCCTCCCACAGCTAGCTGCGAACGTCAAGAGAAACCCAGCGAGGTTGTAACAGCGCCACTGTAAAAGAACATAGCGGAGCGGATGTTTGTAATAGTATGAGGCGTGTGTCTGCCGCAGCAAAAAGTTCGGAAATGACTCGGGACATCACAATGGAATGCCAAGATAGTAACCTAGCAAACACGCGTAGGGAGTGTCCACCTTCCAGAAGCGCTGGGATTCAACGTGGATGGAAGCATTTACTGGTAAGCAGTGAATGTGTGCAAGAAATGATCAGAATAATGGAGGAAAAAAATGTACGCATGAAATTGACAGAGCCAGAGCGGTTGCAGGCATACGTAACTGCAATATCTATATAAGCTTTAATCAGGGGAAACAATATCAAAGAAACATAGGCAAATTGGTGAAATCACTATGCAAGTATAATATACCCAATAAGCTCAAGCAGGATAGGTGACTATTTATAGCCTCACCGTTTCGGTGGGGAAGCCAAGAAAGAAGATATATAAATAAAGAAGTAAATAAATACATAGTATAAATAACCATTGTGCAGCCCGATTCATGATCGATACCCAAAGGTGGGTTTGCATCATTCCGCTGAAGAACACGCAAGCAGGGCCTGCGTCACACACCCCGTGACGTGCAAACGTCGCTGCAGGGAATCGAATACACATGCCGAGCAGTGGAACACTATTGTAGGTGAGTGCTCACTGAGATGCAGATTCCTCGCGCGCATGCTTAGAATATACTAAAAGCAGCAAAGCCGTGCTCCTATAGCAACGTGAGCGGTGCAACAACTTTCCTTCTCGGTAATAAGGCCTGAGCGTCGCACCCGAACGTGTCGTTTCTAAGAGCGACTCTTGTTCGAGGCGCGTGCCGATACGGAAAAGAGCAGAACCAAAAAGAAAAAAGTATCGTATCGTTGTCTTGTTAACGGCCCCATAGCTGGCAATAATCTATGCGCCTTCAAGTGTCGACTCCACGTCTTCACCCCACCATGGAGAATTTTCCTCCCCTCCCAGCAGTCACAGCAAGTTCAAAGACTTCTCTCTGGTCTCTCTCCGTCTCTATCAAGAGCGAACTTTGGAGCGAGCTTCCAATCAATAGACAGCAGAAGACCTTATCGCGGAAAAAGAGAGGCGGATACGACTGCAAGACAACGCAGGCGCTAACTTTTGAAATGGTCTGATTTCTCGGCACTTCTGCATAATCTGGTGCGCACCACGTGACCTAAGTGCTTATTATTATTTGCCAAGCAGTAAGCCTTCACTTGTCACTCAGCGATCATCGTGTCGACCATTCCCCGTCCCATGTACGTGTCGCGCTGCACGTGTACGTAAAAATTTTAACCTAGCGACTCCCCAAACTTGCTGTGTTGATTCCCTACTGTGAACGTTGCGGGGTGAAGTGTCAAAAAGTACAGCGTCATCGCCCTACCTAGCAAAAGTCACATTGCTATCTGCAGAAATATTTTTTTTCTCGAATAAAAAATTGGAGAATCGAATCACACCGCGAGAGCAAGGTTATGACACAGATCACTTTCATCTTCGCTTATGTAAATGTCGTTACAACAATAGAGCTTCGTTAATGAACCTATTCAAACTTCCAGGAGACAAGACGACACACTGGGAAAACATGGTGCTTGTGTCCTTGTTGTTTACGTGCTAGAGCTCGCCGTGACCTGGACCAACAAGCTCACAAGCAAAGCCTGGTCGACACTGTATAACTTTATAAGGTTAGTTTGTAAAGTTTCGATTTATAAGGCTGGCCTTCTTAAGACCTCCAATCTCCTTCCTAAATGTTTGTTCATTTTTTATCTTTCTTTCTCTGTCCACAAACCATCGCCCACCCCACCGTCCCCCAATACCTACCTACCTACCTATCTATCTATCTATCTATCTATCTATCTATCTATCTATCTATCTATCTATCTATCTATCTATCTATCTATCTATCTATCTATCTATCTATCTATCTATCTATCTATCTATCTATCTATCTATCTATCTATCTATCTATCTATCTATCTATCTATCTATCTATCTATCTATCTATCTATCATTTATCTATCTATCATTTATCTATCTATCTATCTATCTATCTATCTATCTATCTATCTATCTAATATCCGATACTGACACCCTCTTTCTCCCTTGTCACCCCGAGTACGATAGATGGTGCTGGAGCGCCGACAACCAACGCGTCACGTGATGCATTCTATGCTGCGCAAGAAAAGCGGAGAATCGTATCTTTCAATGTCACTGACGCAACAGCAGGTGCACCCTGGTGGCGAGAGATGGCAGTGATGTACATGCAGGGCCGAACCACACGGCTGACAGAAGAGAAGCTTCCGAGAGTTATACAGAGCACGGGTTCACGAGTTAAAACAAACGCGCTTACTAAAGCTTATGAATGGTGACAGCTGAACTCCAACATTGCGTGAGCACCGGACGTGTGCTTTACGACGAAGATATACCGTATATTTCTCAGCGAGCCGGTTTAACGTCCGAAAACTGCGCCGACCCGAACAGTAGCCACGAAATCACAATTTGAAAACAAAAAAACGGAACAATGATTCTGCGGTGGTGCTCCTTTACTGTGCTTTCGCAATGCGACGCTTCAAGACACGCTGTCAAACAATTTCTCGTGTGGATCTCGTTTGAAGTTTTACGGCGCCACCAAAATCCCTCGCCGCTGGATGTCGTAACATTCGAGTAGCATCTCCGCGCACTGCGTCGATAAAGCAGAGATGATCCGTTTCGAGAAAAAAAAAACGGAACCGGTCGAAACGGACGACGAGCATGCCGATGAGTCTGCTCGATCGGCTGATGAAGAAGCCGTGCGTGAACCCAACCCGCTGTCAAAAACAGGAGCAGGAGCGAAACTTCGACTGCTTGCGAATTTGCGGAACAAACCAGGCTCCCAGCAGGCGCTTCAGCAGCGCCTCTGACCCTTCTCTTCGACTCCCTCTCTTATCTGGACTATCGCGAACCGAGACCGCAGTACTTTGCCGACTGTCTGGCTTGGCTTTGCTTTTCAAAAAAAAATGTTTTGCTTTCTGCATCGGAAGGCACGACAGTGCTTCTTCAGACGACTGCGACGGCGTTGTGAACTGTTGAACATATTTTTTGCCTTTGTCCTCTCCACAGCGTGCATAGGCAGCTGCTCACGACCTCGACGAACGGCCTATTTCGAAACAAACAATCGTAGAACGCGGACGTTTGTGTTCGTCGCACCAGAAGTCAGGGCGCTTTTGAAGTTTCCACATTCGATTGGCCTTTTAAAGATATCCTGATTATCTGAGACGTTCCCACCCCCTCTATTTTCTCGCACGTTTGGAATCTTTCTCCGGTATTGTTTAACTTTTCCTTTTCCATTATTTTAGTGTAAGGTACGTAAGTAGAAGCTTCATTTCCGGTGAACCTAACTGCCTTCCTCGTCTCATATCTATCTATCTATCTATCTATCTATCTATCTATCTATCTATCTATCTATCTATCTATCTATCTATCTATCTATCTATCTATCTATCTATCTATCTATCTATCTATCTATCTATCTATCTATCTATCTATCTATCTATCTATCTATCTATCTATCTATCTATCTATCTATCTATCTATCTATCTATCTATCTATGTATCTCGGAAGTGAAAATTGATAGCCCGAAGCGTGAGCGACATCAACTGACCAAATTCAGCCTGTGAAACTCGACATGGAGATTCTCGAAAGGAGAATTTGGTTTTCCTGTTAACCGAGTTCATTCGAAGGGTTGAAAAGGTTTTGGATAAGCGAAATTCCAGGATATAAGGATGGGGTCGCTTGTCTTGGTGTGAAAGCTAGTGCTGACCGCGGCGAGAAACCTAAAGGCTAACGATACGCGTGTCCGGTTTGCTACCCTACACAGCGACAAATGTTTTAAGGGGCCAGAAGGAATGGAGACGCAGGGAAGCGATCTCGGTGTGCTCACGTGGGTCTCTCCAACAGGTCTTCACAATCGGTCACTGTGGCTGGTCGATTTAAGAGGTTGTTGCAACGTCAGTGTTGGCCTGCGACGCGTGAAGCCACCATCCTAGCCAAATTTTTGTCTCTGAAAGATAGTCTCGAATCAACCGACTTCACCCAACAAAGTCAGTAGTAGAAAGGAGAAATACACAAAACGCGGTAACGCTTTCAAGTGGTGTTTTGCCTTGCATTGATGTTACCGGCATTTATACTGATTGTGCTACACTGACATATGTACTACTAAGCATCTACTTTTTTCACACTTTATGGGGCAGGGGATTAGACAGAGAATCAGGAAGCACTGTACAACGACAACGGCACAAAACGGACGTCCACTACCAATTGAGTTAAAAAGAAAACAGGGATGAAATCCCGGTTGTTTGCAGCTAATCCTCCCATGACACTTCCAGTGATCGCTCGCGGCAGGATTAACGGCAGACAGTTGGGGAGAAACACCCAGGCTAATCTCCTTTCCGTTTGGCCAACACCGCCTAGCCTGTGTTGCTGGTTTGGTTCGCGCAACCCCTGCAGCATCGGCCCCAACTGCACACATATGTTGAACCCCACTACAACTGCCCCACCGTCCAACAGCCGTGTGAAAAGCGTTTTATTTCTTGCTTCACCGGCCACCCCTCCCTTCCCGCCTTTACATCCCTACTGCATGCCTGTCGCTCCCGTAGCGTGACGCAGTCCATTAGCGCACCCGTCAGAGCTCCGATGAAAGGAACACAAAAAAAACAATGAAAACGTGACAATGGACAGGTACATTCCAGGCACGAATCCAAGTCACGCCAAGTGCGAGCCAAAAGCGAAAAGAAAGACCGTAATGGCCGAGCCAACAGCTTTTCCGAATACTTTTCGTCGGGGCGAACTGGATGTCTTCCTGTGTTTCCGGCGTGGTAAGGCTTCCGTGCCAAGAAAGCAGCGCGGCCGCGAATCGACTCCCGTGTCACGCAGGGCCCGAAGACAAGAAATCCAGCCAGTTCTCGGTGCGAGTCTCCCAACCTTCTCTCGTGAAGAGTCCTGTACACCGTTGAACGACGAGGCTTGGGTGCGTGCGTGTGGATAAGCGAATGTGGGTGTAACACTTGTCACTTACACGTGTTTTTTGTCGTTGTTGTTGTTGTTGTTGTTGTTTTTTTTGAGCGACCCCACACCGGGAAGTTGTTTGGAAAAGTGTGCCGGTTCCGGGGAACGGAAGTTTGATGGCTGGCTGGCCATAAATATTGGCACTCCACTCATTTCCAGGCACAGGCCATGAATCCGTCCGTAGTACGAAGAAACTAAAGAGATTTTGGAAATTAAGGATAGTTATTACAGCCACTGGTAATAACCGCATACATTAATGAATATTAGCAGTAAAGGAGCTTAATTTTCTGAACTGTGTGATTATCGGTTCTAGGAAACGTTTTCAAGGAACGATGATATATTTTTTTACTTGTTTGAAATGAGAGAGAGAGAGGGTAAGCATTCAGTTGAAAAGTATTTTGGTGCGGCCGGAATATTCCTCGTTTGCGCCTGCCTCCTGAGTACGAAGAAAAAAACACGAGCCTTACGCGATTGCGCGCGACGGGAGGAACATAGTCAATAAGCATCCAAATGTCTTATTCTTTTCTAATCAAAGACACGTTACAAACATTTTTCATAGGCCCGAAGTTTGTGCACGCCGAACTGCGAATTCGCGAGTGACGAAGGTTTGGTAGAGGAGGGGCCAGGGAGTAAATCAGCCTAAAGAGGTTTGCCTTGCGGCACCCCTAGAGGGCTACTTAATTAAACATGTTGGCTGGCTAGTTGGTCAGAATTCCTGATAGATTGTGACTATTAATGCAATTTCTGTAAGACCACATGCGTCAGCGAACTCGCCTAAATTTCCTTCTTTCCTTCCCTCCTCTCTCTCCCTGTGATCTTTGTTTTCCCCTTTCCCATTCCCCCGGTGTAGGGTAGCCAACCGGACGTTATTCTGGTTAACCTCCCCACCTTCTACGTTTCTCTTTCCTCCTTCTGATAGATTGTGTAAGCTTGATTGAACGAGGACGTATACAAAGAAACATACATGCAGAGAGGGCGCTATCTCCTAGCGTCTGTTTCTTTGTATACGTCCTCGCTCAGTCGCGCTTACGCATTCTATAGTGAGTGCTCCTTACGACGACATTGTTGAAAAATAAAATCGCACGCATCGAGTGCGCCACAGACACACCACATGCAAAACTAAGTGAAGTATTTCTTGGGGAGACCACATGCGTCTCATGAAGGTTAAAAACATCTTCGCTGTTGTGGGACGTACAGGTCATCCTTGCTAAGTCGACATTGAGAAGCAGTGCTTCACTTATTCTAAACTCTTTCAACAATATAGTGGCATGGATGGATGAATGGATGGATGGATCGATGCTATGAGCGTCTCCTTTGGCGGTGGGTCGCGCCGCCAAGCTCTTGTTGTTTTATTGCCTAATGTTTTACCTTTGTTAAAAAGAAAAAAAAGAAAAAAAACACGATGAATTACAATAACCAAAGTTTCTGAAACCATATTGTGAACTGTTTTTTACGCCTCCGTTGTTTGTCGTTTCCCTACTTCCACCAATATTCCAATCGCATCTTAGTAATCTCTATTGCGGGCATGTTTACTTTCCCCCTGCTCTCGCTGAACCCAAGGGCCTCAAGGATGCCAGTGATTCCTAAATCGACCGCTTGGCAGGTATCTTCACATTCAAATACAACATGCTCCATCGTTTTCCTAGATCTACCGCAGCAATCACATGCCTCTTCTCCCTTATTTCTCGCTTTCTAAGTGCGTGTTCTAAGGCTCTTTTCGAAAAGCAATGAGCTTCCCTTTGAGTTATCATAAATTGTTTCTTTTCTGATTTTGTTTTTTTCCTCTTAAGATATTACTCGTGGCAGGTTTCTTTTCCAATCGTCGCCACCCATGAGATTATCTCATCCACTCTGACTTTCCACTTGACGTTCTCTATTGCTCTGTTGCTCACCTTACAGGCCGCATACTTGCTGGTAAGCTTCCTAGTTCTTTTCCTCCACTGTGAATCAATGTTATTCCTGCCCAAATATCTGAACACTTTCCCCGCCAATTTACTTTCATCCATATTCTTCCGTCATTCTTCATAATTAATTTTACTGTGAGCTTCTCTCAGTTCAAAACTTGTTCAGCCCATATCAACCTGCACAGCTTGTTTTAATGAAAGTAAAAAAAAGAGACGTATTCACCTTATAATGGTTACGGCTATTTCTTTTCATAGCTTCATTTGTAGTCTTCCCGTGAGCGCCCAATGCGAGGCGTCCCACTGACCTTTCGTTGCCATTGAGTGCTGATTGTACCCCTGGTTTCAAGCAAACAACCGCATTTCTAAATGTAAGTCCTGGAACCATTACACTTTCCACATACTCCGGAGCACCTCGTACCTAATGTATCCACGTAGCGCTATATGTTTTATTATGGACGCATTTATCTTCCCCTTTACTGTTATTGTTCTTTCCTGTGTTTCCGTATATCTGTGTCCTTCATTTGCTGATGTACGAAGGTATTTATATTCTTTTGCGCGAGGTATTTCCCGGCCCTGTATTGTGTACTGTCTGCTCGCTGTTTTCATTGAATACCTTAACGACTGATTTTTACCGTTACATTTCAGGCCCAACTTATTGCTTTTTTACCCACAGATGTTAGCCAGACGTTGCATATCAATTTTCTTGTTAGCTAGCAACACAATGTAGTCCGAATAAAACAAACCTGGAAGCTGGTGCTCTACTACTGTACCCGCCTCTTTGCGCGAGAGATTAAACCCGATATTACTTCTTTCTGCGACATTTTTGAATGCCACCTGAATGGAAATTTAAATGCTTGCGAACATTTCCGGATGATCTTTCCACACCGCAAAATAAGTTACACCCTTAAAAACAAGAAGGTGTAAATTGATCTATAACCCATATCCTTACACCGAGAAGGGTGTAAGAGTATGAGTTACAGATTGATTTACATAGTTTTTCGCTTTTAGGGGTGCAAACTATGTAACAGCGCGGTGGTGAAAATTAGGTCAGTTAAGGACATAATATTGATTCAAGCTCCCTGAGGATGAAAGCAAGTTAATGGACACACACAACAATGCTTGTGTGTTTTCACTCACTTGTGCTCGTAGTCATCGAGCTTAAGTCAGTCTTAAGTATGTCTTACGAACTAGGCCGCAGGTCGACGCTTGTCAAGTTCACGTAAGGAAAGGCCTGTGGTAGCCTGTTGCAGGATGGTCAGATGTAGTAGAGTCCGAAGTGTATGTCCTGTCTTGACTATGTCCTGTCTCGTCGATTTTGCAATCAGTCACTTGCCCGGTGTTCAATCAGACACCTCGCCCGGTGTCCACCAGCCGCTTATCGCCTACACCATCTATTCAGAACGAAGTTACAGTATAAAAAAAAGGTGGGGGGGGGGGGGGGGCATAAGATGGCGTCGTCAAAGAATCGTTGTCACGGGGCGTTTGGAACACATTTTGTCGTAATCTTATTTTTCGTCGTTCTCGTCCCACATAAAAAAAAACATCTGTAAGCTGCAAAAGTATGTTCCATTGTCACGCGTAATATTCACCAAAATCATATAACTGCGCCGGTCTCCATCTCTCCAGTCTACCGCACCAGTCCGGCAACATAAGTATGTGGAAAACGTTTACGCGATGCTGCATGAGCGCCATTTATGATTTTTCAAACACTGAAACATAAGACACAACTAAAGATACCAAACTTAATTCACACAAAGAGATATCCATGGAAATATAGTCGTTATAACAGCCAGCGGGGAAGGGTTAACCAATCGCAATGTTCTAAGGCGATCCTTTGAAGTGGGCAACCCTGCATGATTTCGACGAGACCGCCAGAATAATGTTTCTGAAACGACGCTGCCTTCTGCACAATGAAAACGAAACAAAAATTGAAATTACCAAAAGAAAAATGTGAATAAGTGAATAATTTGATTTGTGGATTGAGCGTTTGATGTCTGGACTACTTGAGAAAAGGCACCTGTGCGTTGCGTGTACATAATTGTTCTTTTTTGTGCATGAACTATTACTTCTAGTTCAGGTCACTTCTTCTAATTCGGTTTCTTCTTTCTCTTGTTTACGGTAATTTTTTGAAGACTGACTACGTTTGTTTGTTTGTGTCATACGTGCTCGTAGTCGCGGGGAAAATGGGTAATTACAATTTCTCAACTGTGTATTGCCATAGCCGGCGTTAATGTAGCCAGCATTACAATCTATGTGCAGTTGTTAAGTAACAAAAATTCAAAATCATAACACGCCCACATGAGATGTATAACCCAAGCGCCAATTTTGCAGCTCATTTCGCATCTTCACACCTGTATATCCCGTATCCTGAGCCCAGCATTTGCATCAGGAGCTCACGATGCGCAGAGCAGAGGCAGAAAGAAAAAGCTCACGCTGCTACCTATAACTCCCGTTTCGCACATTCCAGGCAACGCTGTCAACGCTGCGCAAGTAGTCCATTCATAGATGTGTCACTCCGCCTGTTTCACTGGGCAGTTGCTTTTTGGGTGTGCGTGTGTGCGTGCGTGCGTGACGCTTTCGACTGTATCACTACTTCATACGCTACAACTACATGTTGTTCGCGTAAGGTCACGTAATATCACGTGTACATCTTTGCACCCTCTGTGCTTCCGGTACGCGATCATGGTTGGCGTAGGCTCAAAAGCCTGATCTCCCTGTCGCCTAAAGCCACTGCCGGTTGACTCACGCACCGGTCGTCAAATTTCTAAATAAAATAGGCCTCCGAAGTTTCCCGCGTTCCCTCGATCGTGACCACGATTCGAAACATTTCACCCTTCAAAACTGACGTCCGCAGCCGTTGCATTGCCCCACTAGGTTAGATGGTCTTCCTTGAGTTAAGTCGTTTCTTCTTTGTGTATGTGCATGTGTGTGTGTGTGTTCACCCAGCCTTCCGCGTAGCCCCTTAACTGAGCATAGGCGAAGCTAACACCTTCCGTCTCCGTTCAGTTCGCAGGACTGCTTAGGCGTGCTTTTTACTCTTGTTGTCACATTAAAGAACCCGAAAAAGACGTGCCTATGCGTATGAACGCCTAGAGAAATGAAACGACGTTATCCCACGCTACCATTCTACCTCTGCACGTCCGTACCGTTTACTCCGAAAGCCGTAGCAACAACAACAACAAAAAAAAGCACGCACTTCGTCAGACGTGCGATCAAGTTAGCGCGTACTGCCACTTCTCGTACGGCTCTCCTCGTACATCTTTTGTCGTTCGCTTTACAAGATACTTCAGCGGAGGGACGTGAGCTTCAGCGAGGCCCTCGGCTGAAGCACGTCTCTGCGAGCGAAGCTTAACGGCGCGGAATGAGCAGCGTGCGGAGAACCCCTCAAGCAGCTATACAATTACCCCGTCTCCTTTATCTTTCTTTTCTTTTTTCTCTTTTGCTTCACTTGTTGCCCTCTTCGTGTATGGCTATGGAGAGCCCTCATGGTTTATGCATGGCCATGTCCCTTATTATCAAGACCGCTAGAGACGTGGTAATGAACGGTGAAGCCGGGCACGATGCGGAACTATCTCTTGAATAAAAAAAAATAAGCGTACAAAGGCATGAAACTTAGTTGCGTTCAAAGAACAAAGCGGGCGCTCGGTGACTCTTTGTGGTGGAGTAATCTTACATCTCTAACTTAATTTTCGATACTTTTTTACTCTTTCCACTCCAGAAAGAGAGAGAGAGAGACAGAGAGATGAAGGCTAAATAATATGATCCTGGTGATGTTGCAACTAGATGTGTTTACTGCGTACTTTTAGATAGCATTTTATGGGTGTAAGTTGTTGCGATTTTGAGAGACGAAGTTTTCTTCACCTCATGTTTAGTTGAATTTTTTCGTGTTTACATTGCACCATTTACTGGCTAGTTTTCCTCTGCCTGCGTTGTGCTTCTGGATTTTTTTCCCGCACGGTAATGCCGATTGGTGCAGTGGGTAACGAAGTCAAAGAAAATGGGCAAATAAATGCAGTCTAACCTCTTGATAACGAAGATAACAGCTGGCTCCGCTGCCGCGAATCATTCCAGCATAGAATTTAATTTCTCTTCTGTCGTCGTAACGGGGAGGCCGCGTTAACATTTTTTCTTTTATTTACGGTTGTATCAACAATTTCTGAAGAGGGTATGAGCCATTCATTGTCTTACGCGACACGTGTCTTACATTTCATAACAGAGGTGATACGAGACTGTGTGCATATCTATCGTCACGATGGCCACCGATCAGGAGAATAAGTATGTTCGTATCTTTGTTCAAAATTCTATGTCACCTCTGTGTCATGTACTAAACAGCTTCGCTGGTCATCAGCCTTCGCAGAGTGGAATGGCTCATGATTTTCTTTGTAACGTGCCATTCACTTAGCTTTCCAACTACTCTCTCTCAACTAGCTTCTGCATATCAAAAATGCATTCACCTTGTTCTCACTTCCTACACCTCGTCAAGCAAGGCTTAACGCTTGTTATTGAAACATTACTATTGATCGCTTTCGCAAGCAGCCCGAAAGAGGATTCGGCCTCACGTAACGCACACTAGGGATTAAAAAAAATTCGGCAAGTAAAAACTTCGCATCAACAAGCAACGCGACCGTAACCAATAATCAGAGAAACGGATCGGGGCTCAGGCTAGGTGAGTAAAGCTGTGTCGTAGACAAGCTCTTCTTTCACTCATACTAGGCAGGAGCAACAAACGGAGCCAACACATAAGCAGCAAACGTGAGCAAACTCAATCCGATGGCGTCCCCAGACGCTGATCGAATCGCAACGACACGGGTCCCAGACGGGGCCACGCAAAGCAGTAATTCTACTCTTGTTTGCCCGATTCGAGTTTGCCACGCGTCGCTGGGTGAAAAAAAAGCCTGTCCTAAAAGTAAAATTTCAAAAATAAAATGTGATGAACTGAAGCTCCCTCTGGCAGTCGGTAAAAAAAAGACTAAAGCAGTATCCTCACGACACCGCGTTCACTGTCCACTTATGTTGGAGTGCGTTGCCAGCGTAAAGAATGGGAGAAATCGGAAACTACGACGCAAGTTTTTGGGAGTGACACTGATCTGTTAACTTGTGCGCCGAACTTAACCAAGTAACTTGTTCGGTTGGAAGCTCGGTATAGAGTGCGCGATTCACGGTTGAAGGACACGGCGTTGTATGTAACAACACAACGCGAACAAAATGTAGTACACGCCAACGACCTTAGTTCGGAACTTTATTTCACTTTGCAATCGTTGTCGTATCTTGTTCAGTATTTGTTTACTTATGACAGATGCGCGTACTGGGAGTTACTCTGTTTTTCTCGTGTCTGTACCTTTTTGTTTCTTTCTCGAGAGAATTTTACTTTGCTGGTATACGATGAGCAAAACGAGAACATGGAAAAAGCGGGAGCCATCGTTTCGACAAGTGTACTTGTCTTTTTCAAGGTAACATATGCTTTCCTCGGCACAGTATATATAGGTAGGGTTCTTCTAAAGGGGAGAGGGGGTCAGACGGGTGGGTGAGGCAATACCGAGGGTGTGTTAGCGGCGAGGGTGTAGAACTGAAAAGAAACGTGTGCTATTCAACGTCGGTGGAGGAATGTGAGGTAGCCCTGGGTGGGAACCGGCCATGTGTTTTTTCGTGGAAGGGGCCTGGACGCCCGGGGGGGGGGGGGGGGGAAGGATTACCAGCAGCTCCGCTGGAGGCCAGGCACCTTCAACGAAAAAACACACGGCCGGCTGGCACACGGCGTCACCTCACATACCCCCACCGACGTTGAATAGCACACCTTTCTTTTCAATCCAACACCCTTGCCGCTAACACACCCTTGGTCGTTGCCTCGCCCACCAGCCTTACCCCCCTCTCCGCTTTAAAAGAACTCTAATATATACTATGCCGAGGAAAGCATATGTTGCCTTGAAAAACATTAGTCCACTTGTCAGAACGATGGCTCCCGCTTTTACCTTGTTCTCATTTTGCTTTAGCTCACCGTCTTCAATTGCCATCTCTTGCCTTCCCCGCATTTTTCCTTGCTGGTATACAGTATATAAGTATGGAAAACCTGCCTAGTGTGTATGACAAAGCGTTATTTCACTGTGTTAGCGATATGTTTTAATATGAATGCACTGCGTTTGGTGTCCGTCTTGTAAAAGGCGGCCAGGACGCCGTTCAATTGGAGCAAACTTTCACTTTTTTTCTTACGAGTATTCTCTGTTTTCTGTGGAGAAACTAAAAACAAATTAACTAAATTGGAGTATACCCTGTTTGTTGCCAATAAATATTTTAGTTGCGAGCGATCTTTCTTTGTGCGTGATTCGCGTTATTTGTGCTCTCATTGCCTGAATTGTCTTCATTGGAATAACTGAGAAATATTGTGCGATGAATAAAAAAGGACGCGTCTTTGACGAACGCGTGAGTGCCTTTGCTTGACGGTGGTCTATGTTTTTGCTAGGTTTCTGCATAATGCCGTCAATATCGTTCGGGTATCGCTAACACATCCCAATAAAAGACTTTTCTTTTTTCTTGGCCGTATTTAACCGTTTTCTTGCCATGCGGTCCAGGAGCCGTCTGGAGCAGCATTAGGATAAACGGCCTGAGTTTTGGTCCACTATCTAAAATTTAAAAATTTATGGCTCGTTTTATGTTTGCGCTCTCTCTCTCTCTCTAGGAAAAATGGTTTTTCCCTTGAGTTTTGTTGGCTGCATTTGCGCTCGCGTAAACTTTTGTTGAGATATCGCTTACCGTATACGAATATTCAAATTACAGTTAATCATCTTGAAAGCATAGCCTTAAGAGAGAAACGTTAAAATTTTCCTTTACTAAAAGAACAAACGCATACCCCGTTTACGCTGATTGTTTACTATGAAAAGAGTTGACAGCAATTAAATATCTGGTGACTATTTTACACGAACAAAAAGTTACTGCAATGTTTGCTTGAAACTTCATAATGACGGCTTAGCCACCTAGTGTATTCACCGTAATGCTTTTAGAGGTAGCGATGGCTAATAATAAACTAACATCAAAGACACATTTAATATTTTTCACGTTTACAAGACCTTAGAGCTGCTAAATATATATTGATCATGCTAAACGAAAAGACTTGTTTTCAGGTTGTGCTTGCAGCTTATCTACAAGGGACCGGCTTCCATACATCTACATTTTTTAAATTCTTTTTAAGGACATACGAGCTTAATAATATTCCACAGATCTCCAGCACAAAGACAGCTTTTTCACGCTCAATGCGCTCCTTTACAAGAGCCGAAAAATGTAAAAAATCTGTCGACAGTTTCACAGAGACAAGAAAAGGATTGTTTTCATTTTTCCCTCGCAGCCTATCCGCAAAGGCTCAGTTTCCACGAACAACTATGATTCATTTACGACGTACGCCTCTGACGATACTCCACTGACCTTCACCGCAAAGAAAGCTTTTGTACGTCTACCATTTACAAAAGCCGGTAGCTGCCAAATACATGGCGGACGTGTTGCACGAACGAACACTGACTTGAAATTCTCGCTCGCAACCCTACATACAGGTTGTTTCAGCCAACGTTAGTTTCGGCTAACTTGTGCCGACGCCTGAACACAGCAGCAAACAACACTGCGTCGGTAGCAATCGCGTGACCGGTGCATCTTCTTTCGAGGCTTGGCTCGAGTCAGCTCACGCACCCTGTACATCGCTGCTCAGGTTTCATAGACTCGGTGGTGTTTCTCGCTATCGTCTAGAGTGGTCTAATGGCACCTTGCTGACATTTACTGACAGACGCGTACGAGAACCGCGTCTGCTCCGGAAAAAGAGCTGGAGAGAAGGTCGAGAGACGTTGGACTTGCCCTCGCCCGAAAGGAAGGGTTTATCATCCTCGCATTAACTCGCCATGAGCCACACCCTCCCCCACCCACCTTTCCAGCTCCGTGGGCCTGATCGGTAACCCTTACGGGCTGCGGTTGCCCCCTGACAGCCTCCCCACAGCGCCTAGACCGCTAGCCTGCCTCTATTACACCCCATTGCTTCCCGCCTTCCGCATCGCTGACCGCGGAGCGTAGAGCATTGGTAGAGAGAGCATCGTTCACGTGCTCGCTTCAGTGGGACGGCGCCGGCAGTGCGCCTCATCGGGATTTTCTTTCTGTGTTATTTTTTTGTTGTTGTTTTTTTGTGTGCCGCGTCCTTAGGTATCGATGATGGCCGAGAATAGAAAGGAACGCGTCAGACACAGGACACAGGTAACTTGCATAAGGGTAGTAAAGGTAGGCGAAGGCGGGGGAGGGGGAGGAGAGGGGGCTGCGCGAATACACGTAAAGCTTCGTTCTGCGATTCCTGCAGAAATAAATATTTGCATTTTTTTAATTGTGTGCACGTGCCTCCTGTCATACATTGGCATACTCGCCGTGTAAGTTGACCCAAGTGCTGTGACGTACGTCAGTGACTCCGACCAGTGAGCGACTATTGCCTTTGAGTATGAGAAGCCGTGCTCGTACGCGCTCATTGAATGTTAGTAGCCTCACCAGCACTCGTTTCAGAGGCATGAGTGGCGGACGAAGGGTGCGGGTGGACGTGATTGCGAGCGCGAAGGAGCATCTGCTAGTGCGAACGTGAATGTAAACTCCACATAATGGGAAGCCGTGAAACTCGGGCTTGTTCACAGCACAATGGAAAAGGGCTGCGCTGCGTACTGTGTCAACCGTCTCCACAAGGAAGCCATCGACAGAAAAAGATTCGAAGCTCATATTCAATGCGAAGCACACACGTGGACAACACGTCATCGTTGTTCTCCTTACTATGACATTCTTTGAATATTCATTTGACAACAGTTCGAATGCGCGAAGCGACGGACTGTGGTGGTTTCTCTATATTATTTTGTTTCTCGCCACAGTCATCTAATGAACCTCGCTCAAAACTTCAAACACGTCTTTTTACTATGCCGCAAGACAAGAAAGAAAACTCACTGTGGCAACTGTTTCAGTTTTCACGGTAACGATGGAGCAGTCGCGCACAGTTAGGCATCACTAACGACATCGCGTAACGGGCGGCGCAGAGAAGCAATTACAACCTGCGGAGCCTTAGCTACCGAACCTCGCAATACCACACTCTTACAATACTGGAAGCCAACGACGTCTGCGCAAGATCAAAGGTGGAGCCCTTTAAATGTGGCCGGTGGGGTAACCCTTAGCACCAGCCAAGGAAACTCTGTAACGGCGGCGAGGTTCCAGGCATACCCGGAGTGCAATTGCGGCTGCCATCGATTTTTCCTCGCGCAACGCAGCTCTGGTTGCTGACCCTCGCTGCATACGTAATGGCCCGTGGACTCGTTGTTGACGTATAATGTCGCGCCCCGGCAGATGCTACGTGTTTCGCTTGGCTTGTGTGGCACGCGTGCCAAACGGGCGTGCCAGCGTACTCTGTACACGCGTGTAGCTATGTGGAGAACCGCTTGCATCTGTGGCGCAACGGTGCGTATAAATTAGCTTAGCGCTTACATATTTTTTTCAATTCATCCGGATTGCTTCTTTCTTTTTTCCCTTTCTTTCTGAACTAACGCAGAAGAGCGACAACGGTCCAGGAGCAGAAAGGCAACTAACTTTATTGCCAAGAACGGCTTGTTCTTATACAGAAAACGCTATGACGTCACAGGGTCATGTGGCGTCACTATATCGGAGCATAGTTAGATATCACAAGACGTCACACACAAGCTTGCGCTACGACACTCTCTTTCTGACAAAATGAAGGAGCAGCCTCTCTTCGAGCTACTCGGCGTAGTAGCTTTTTTATTTTTCTGGATGCTCCTTTTCTTTCTTTTTCTTCAGAGAGAATAAGGGGGAATTGAATCGACTTGCAGGAACTGGCACCCGCTGCATTCATTTATGCGTGTCCTTACGCAACAGGTCCAGCCATTCGCCATAAAGCTAGATGCGTGTGTCGTCTTGCTTGAGCGGCGCTCATGGCAAACAATCGTGAGAACGTACGCTATGCAGGCATCAACATTTATGAAGGACCGTTTCGTATCTGGCGTAACTACTCGAATAAATTAATGCAGCGCGTACGTGTTATTCGATTCGATTATTTTTTTTCTCTCTCTCTAACTTAAGAAAGGCGCAGCCAGGAAAAGCTACTAGACAGTATCTTGACGAAGCGAATGACTCACCCTCCCCCCCCCCCCGTCCCCTGCGCGAAGCGATAGAAACGGGCAGTTTATAGAACAACGGGCAATACACAGTAAAAAATATTGTTCCTCAGATGGCTTGAAATCTATAGGACACGGGAATGGGTAACCTTCATAGCCTGACGAGCAATCGTAGCCCACTGTAACACGTTCTCGAGCAAATATAGAAGCGGCGCGAAAATGCGATATACGTTAACATATGAAACGACATTACTGTTGGGTCGGGACATTTTTCGCCGGCTAGTCGATTTACGTTCATTGTTTGCACACTAACTGCGAGAAGTCGCAAATATTTAAATGAGCAAACATTAATGCGCAATAATGTGCAAAGCCCAGATACTGGGTGCCAGTCGTCACGTCTGTACCTATCCATTTTATTATGTGATAGAAATGACAGAAACGGGCAGTTTATATAACAAAGGGCAATACACACACACACACACACACACACACACACACACACACACACACACACACACACACACACACACACACACACACACACACACACACACACACACACACACACAGAGAGAGAGAGAGAGAGAGAGAGAGAGAGAGAACTTTAATGAGCACTAGCAGTTCAGTCGGCTGGGCCTAGGCCTCCCACGAGGGGACGTCGAGGTCTTCCCTCTTCGCCGCTTCGTAGGCCTGCTGGGTCGTCCAGAGTTGGTCATCGAAATGAGAGCTGCGCAGGGTGGCGTGCCATCTCGACGCGAGGATCACGGGATTAAGGTCTGGGTATTGATGTTTGCACTCCCACAGCATGTGGCAATACACAGTAAAAAAAATTTCCTTAGCTAGTTTGAGCTATTTAGGACACGGGAATGGGCAACCTTCATTGCCTGACGAGCAATCGTAGCCAAATGTAACACTTTCTCGCCCAAAATATTAAAAAAAAGATGACGCGACAACGCGATATACGTTAACATATAAAACGATATGACTATTGGGTCAGGACATATACGCCGGCTAGTCGATTCACGTTTATTGTTTGGGCACTAATTGCGCGAAGTCGACAAATATTGAAATAAGAACACAATAATGCGCAATAACGTCCAAAAGCCCAGATACTGGGTGCCAATCGTCAAGTCTTTACCTATCCATATTGCTACGTCATTACCTTCTTTTTTACCCTTTTCCGTTATCTCACTCTTTTCTAGCACATGTTGAGACTCATTGCCTGTGTTGTTCCGCTGCTGAGGTCGCCGATTTGATGCCCGGCAACGACAACCGCATTTAAAGGGACCACGATGGCGAAACAAATTACTCGTTCTCTGAACATTTATGTACGGTGCTCACGGAATGAAACGCGTCAATTTATGGCTAACTAATACGCATAATTTTGTTTCGACTGTCTGCAGTTCGTGTCACATCGACGTAATATTGGGGCGAACACTTAGATCGGAGTCCGCGTCACCTTTGGTGACCAGATTTCTAGCGACATACATGGTCCTCTCGAGTATTTTGCGCATATGCAGGCTTCTACTAAATTCTAGGTGTCGCGCTTCATTCCATGAGCGCCGTGCATGTTAAAGAACAGCAGGTAAATCGCAGTAATTTTACTTCTAAGGATCATCTATGGAAACATGACATTGCGTCGCATCCGTGCGAAGGTAGCAGAACTGTACAGAAAGACCTGAGATATCCTGTGAACACACGTCCGTAAGCACCGCCAACCCACATTACCGCGTCTCTTATAGCCCGGCTGGTCATATATTTTTGTGACGTTACGAAACACCGATTTCGTTTTCGGTAGTGCGGCGCTGTAGCTGCCGAACCACATTGGCTGGTAACCAGATTAAACTTGTCTGATTAGTAGGGGTGTTCGAATAGTTAAATTTCCGTATCGTATCAAGCAGAACATTCGAGAGAAGTGAGCACCGAATATTGAACAATTTCTCATTTTTAAAGCAGCATGAAAAAGAAACATTGCGCGAATTACTGGTAAATAAAAAAATCACGCTTATAGAAATCGACACTTGTGTAATACTGTTCATAATTAGCCATCCGAGTAAATGATGAGGTTGTAACTGATAAGCAACTGCCGGGAATCATCTCGGGCACCTTGGAAAAGACGATAATGAAACGAAGCGACAGCATTGTAACCAGATGCACGTGTAGTGTTGTGTTCGATGTAGGAGAGAAGTCGTACTACAGCACCGCACGATGTTCCAAAAGGGACGGAAACGTTGCGAGACGAGCCACATAATAGGTCGGAACGATTTCGTACCTACACTGGCTGAAAACGAGCCGCTCATTATTAATGACGGGAACTTGTTGACCTGAGCCTATCTGCCACGTGCGTACGCCCAGAAAATAATTCCTATGCTCAGCACTCTGCCATAGTGGTTATAATGCATCGGTCTCAAACCTTCGCTCATTAGAAGGCTTACGAGCGGGCACTTTGTTGCCAAAATTTAACGGTTGCTCGACAATGACACCCCGGAGTACGATGAATACAGAAATGACGTGAAAAGACTCGGACAGCAAGAGAGAGAATCGCTAGTTCACGCCCACCACCTTTGACCACGGTGGCGCCACTACGAATAGCAAGTGAATATGGTTGCAAGATTAGACCTGTAGGACTACCACCAGCTGTACAGCGTGAGTTAAGCATGTGAGCTTTCTATTGCGCGAAAAAAGGCCCTTGTGCATTTCTTTAACGTCATTTCTCTAATACAGTGTCCGTACACCCTCAGCAGTGTGCAAAAGCCATTTCACGTACCCCACTGCGGCGGCCTCCGTGACAGAACTTACGAGACTTTTTTTTTCTTTCTTGTTGGCTCTTTGGTTGCCTCAACTGCGCCCCTGGGAAATGAGTGAGAAGAAGTACTGATTGAGAAGGGATGATAGCAGAGGTAAATGGGTGCTTGGAGCACAAACGTAACAAAACTAATAGAACAGCCAGCAGAAACAAGATCTGTTCCCACTAGAACGACCTCACAAAAAAAAACGCATTTCTGTCCAGATGCACTGACCGATCGAAGTCGCCAAAGAAGGCTGTGTTTATGGAGGCGCCAGAACTACAATAAAGAAAATAATAAAACGAGCTTTTCCTCACCGCAGGTAGCACGTGTGCCACCACGATGACGTACGCTACCATAAATGGACACCCTCGCAACGGTTCTCCGAAGAAAGGCAATTTTCTTTTCGCAGCCACCGCACCGGAGAAAAAGTAATCGGCACTGGCAATATACAGTCGTTGCGATTTTTTTTTTCGAACGGAAGAACGCTCGAAACGTAACACGGGCCCACGTATCGTGGGAACACTCTATCACGACAAATTCGCTACTTTCTTTCCCCGCCGTCACTGGAGAGTGAGCGTCCACTTTTCCAATGCATTCGTTCTCCGGTCGAGGCCAGTGCGTGCGCCTGGCGTAGCGAGATTCGCAGAAGCGCTCTAACCGTATTGACCAAACACTCGCATGCCACTATAGATGCAGAATCGACGCAGGCGGTTGACAGGCGATAATGTACGTAGATTCATCGGACGTTAGATCCAGCTGGAAGATTCCGGGAAGACGTTCAGAAGACTTGCTTCCTGATACTTCATTTTACTTCTATAGGGAGCTAGAGATAAGCAAAGAGAAGGAAAGGCAGGACAGATAACCAGTTGCGCCATGTTCGCTACCCTGCACTGGCGTAGGGTAAAGCGAGGAGAAAAGAAACAGGACAGCTAAGCAAACTTGGAGGCAAAATGCGGAGAGGACCGGCAAGAGCACTGCTGCGCCTTTTGAAGACGTCTGAGCTCTGCGGCTACTTTTGACTGCGTGGTAAACGCTGATGTGCCATGCACGTGCATCACTTATTATCCCTCTAAATTGTATAATAGCTAAGTCGTAATGGGATGATGAAAATTACTTGAAATAAATGCCTGCGGACGTGCAAAAGTACAAACAGTAAACAGATAAAAGAGGACGAAATGTGATGTTTAGGCGTACGACAGAGAAAGAAATATTCCGAACTGTCAGTAATTTGACAAATCTGCGATTGTCTTTCTCTTACTTTCATTTCGGTTTTCCTTATTCTTTCTGAATTTCAATAAATTAAAACAGTTATTTGCGGAACACGTTCCTTGGATTTGTGGTCTGTTGGCTCTTACGGTGTGTGTGCGTGTGTGTGTCTGTGCTTAAACGTCGCTTATGCAACAGCCCCTTCACACAAACAGACACACAAACACGAACGCATGCGTGCCCATGACGCACACCAGGCACGTACCCAGGATATTTTTTCGGGGGGGGGGGGGGGCCACCTCCTCCATCATCATCATCATCATCATCATGTGTTATGTCTACTGCAGGATGACGGCCCCTCCCTGCGATCTGTAATTACCCCTGTCTTGCGCCAACCGATTCCAACTAGCGCCCGCGAATTTCCTAATTTCATCGCTCCACCTAGTGTTTTGTCGTCCTCGATTGCGTTTTCCTTCCTCTTGGTACCCATCCTGTAACCCTAATGGTCCAACGGTTATCTAACTGGCTCAGTACATGACCGGCCCAGCTACATTTTTTCCTCTTGATGTCAATTAGAATATCGTCTATACCTGTTCGCTCTCTGATCCAAACCGCTCTCTTTGTCTCTCTTAACATTATGCCTAGCAATCTTCGTTCAATCGCTCTTTGCGCGGTCCTTAACTTGCTCTCAAGTCTCTGCCCCATATGTCAGCACTGGCAAAATGCACTGATTGCACACCTTACTTTTCAATAATAACGGTAAGCTTCCAGTCAGGAGCTGGCAATGTCTGCCGTATGCGATCCAACCTATTTTTATTCGTTTGTGAATTTCCTTCTCATGATCAGGGTTCCCTGTGATTAATTGCCCTAGGTAACCTACTCCTTCACAGTCTCTAGCGGCCGACTGGTGATCCTGATCTCTTGTTCCTTTGCCCGACTATTTATCATTATCTTCATCTTCTGCATATTAATATTCAACCCCACTCTTACACTCTCTCTGTTAAGGTCTCCAATCATTTGTTGTAACTCGTCTGCATTGTTGTTGAATAGAACAATGTCGTCGACAAACCGAAGGCTGCTGAGATATTTGCCGTCGATCTTTACTCCTAAGCCTTCCCAGTTTAATAGCTTGAATTCTTCTAAGCACTGAGTGAATAGCTTTGGAGAAATCGTGTCTCCCTGTCTGACCCCTTTCTCCATAGGTATCTCCCTGCTTTTCTTGTGTAGAGTTAAGGTAGCTGTAGAACCTCTGTAGATATTCTTACGCGAAGGACGAGTCAGTATGACAAAAAACTATTTACAGATTATATTTACAACAACGGTTGCAGCACTGACCGGTTAGATTCACAGCGCGAGCCCAGTTCGTTCTTCCTCCTCTTTTCTGGAGTGATGGCGCCCACGCGCCTCGTTCAAACAAACAAATACCACACGCATGTAGCAATAGTTTCCAAGCTTTTTACGTAAGCGTTCTGTACTCCTGGATTACACAGTGCCTCTGTGACTGCTGGTATGTCTACTGAATCAAATGCCTTTTCGTAATCTATATAAGCCACATAGAGAGGCTCATTGTACTCTGCGGATTTCGCGATAACCTGATTGATGACATGGATGTGATCCATTGTAAAGTATCTCTTCCTGAAGCCAGCTTCTTCCCTTGGTTGACAAAATCCAGTGTTGCCCTTATTCTGTTGGAGATTATATTGGTAAATATTTTATATAATACTGGGAGCAAGCTAATGGTCCTATAATTTTTCAATTCTTTGATGTCTCCTTTTTTGTTGATTAGTATAATGTCTGCATTCTTCCAGTTTTCTGGGACCCTTGCAGTCGATAGACACTTCGTATAAAGAGCCGCCAGTTTTCCAAGCATTATGTCTCCTCCATCTTTGATTAAATCGACTGTTATTCCACCTTCTCCCCCCGCTCTTCGTCGTTTCATGCCTTGCAGGGCCCTTCTGACCTCATCGCTAGTTGTAGGAGAGTTTCTGTATCCTGTTCATTATTGTTTCTAAGTGAAGTATCGTGACTCCTCTGGGTACTGTATACAGGTCAGCTTAGAATTTTCCCGCTGCTTTTACTATATCTTCGAGATTGTGATGATATTATCGTTCTTTTCTTTTAGTGCTTACATCATGGTTTGTCCTATGCCAGGTTTCTTTTTTACTGATTGCAGGCTGCGTTCATTTTTTACGGCTTCTTCAGTCTTTCTCATGTTATAGTTTCGAATATCAGTTATCTTCGCCTTGGTCAGTTTTGACAGTTCCGCGAATTGCGTAACGCTGTGCGGCCGCCAGTCCCATACAACCGCATAGAGCGCAGGACTCTGCGATTCTAGACGTACTGCGCCCTCCGCGAAAGGTTAGAATAATACCCACATAAGCACAGCAGAGAAGTGGCTACGTGAGGCGGTTCAACCGATAACTGTAGAAGCGTCATTAAAAACAAGTAATTGTTCTCCACTTCCGGCGGCGTTTTCTCTACTTCCTTTTTTAAATAAAAAGATGTTGATCCATAAATATTCTCATAAACAACGGCTAACTTGTTTATTATTCGCTTTTCCTTGCAATTTCGTTGTTGCCTTGGCTCTCTCCCTTAGTAGATCGCTTAATTTCTCAACTCCTTGCGATTTTTGTTTCCAGTTGCCAATTTTGCACGAGAAGTGCTATACAATTAGAGAAAAACAGACGAGGTAACGGGCGACGGTCATCTTGCTTATGTGTTTAAGGGTTATTGCAGGGTTTCATGATGGACGCTCTTTCAATTATATTATTTCCCACCTTATCTAACCCATATAACGTGTATATGGTTCCGGGCATCTGCCAGCGTCGCGGCGAGCCGTAACTCAGGGAAATAATGATTCAAGAAAAAAGTTAAACGCAATTGGCGTTTTCTCCGGCCGCAACTTGTTCCATGAGAGTACAGACCAGCTGAGTAACAGCGGCATCCCTTTCCTGGCCCCAGGATCAGCCTAAACAAAGAAGGTTGAACTAACAAAAGCAACAGCTATGCGCGTGACGGTTGAATAGATAGTGACAACTGAACGCATCTCGAGTTAATCGCGCGGGTTCGGAATCAATGAGAAAACTGTCCTTCACATTACAAGAGATGCCGATAACTACCGCCATCTAAAAGGAGTGAAAAAGGCAGCATAATGCTGACTGATGAATAGCTGCCAAGTCTCAACATTGATCTGGCGGTGCTTTAGGAATGTGTGAGGAGCGGTGGCGTAGGCGGGGAGAGGGGGGGGGGGTATGCCATTTGATTTCTGGGGGGGGGGCCGGGCCCCCCCGGGGCCCCCCCCTGGGTACGTGCCTGACGCACACGCATCTTCGAAAGCTACCCTCATAAGTGTCGCTGCAACCCGGTTGATAGTGCCGCAATAACAGTCACCGTCATACTGGAAGCCTAAATACTGCATCCACTGCAGGACGACGGCACCTCCCAGCTATCTCCAATTACCCCTGCCTGCACTGACAATACGATTTATTGCGATACCAATTCTATGGACACTCCAGGCACATTTTTGCCGTCGCCGTGATGTTCTGTATAAAGTCCAGGGAACTAACGCTGTCGCCGCGCAACGTATGCTGTATGTGCGAGTGAAAGCATGCGAGAGAATCCGACGATCGCGGCTCAATCTAGCGGCGAGGAGGAGGAAAGCGGAAAGCAAACGAGCCATCTTCCATCGCGCGAGAGCCCTTGGGGGGGATGGACGAAGGGGGAGGGGAGAAGGGGGAGGGGGCGGCGTTGTGCTGCGGCAGCAACCGCATATTTCTAGACCGGGTGCAAGGAGAACCGACGATCGTGGCTCAATCACGCTTGCGATAGGGAGGAAAGCGCGCTGGCAGCTCGGGAGGGAGGGGGAAGGTGGGGGGTGTGGCCAACAAGTGCGTACTTTGCACGGCCGCGTGCGGTACCTTGAAAGGGATCAGGCGACGAGTGATATCTTTATGCGTGCTGTGTTCTCGCCACTCTTGCGTTGAAGTGATTTACATCGCGAAGGTCACTTCGCTCGCTACTGCTGCCACACTTGCTCACAATAGCGTTTTGAAAGCGAGTGTCGGTGCTCGTCGAGTGTGATGTGCTCATGTTTGCTTGTGCACGCTGACACCACGGTTGTTAATTCGGTTAGTAAGCGAATGTTTCCAAGCTTATTCGGCCGATAAAACTGCTATCCTTACTTCGCATGGCTGTTTATTAATTTGCTATCGCAATGAATGCTTCGCCTCTCGTGCGAAACTGCGACTATTTTTAAAAAAACGAAAAGAAATGCGCAAACTTTGGCTACAGTTTCCGGGAGTTGAATTTAGCGAACGAAATTGAGGAAACCAAATTCCTAAATAAAAACAGTGCAAGGTTTGCTTTACTACATAAACCCTGCAAGCGCGGCGGTGCACGCTTTACAGGCTCGTACTAAAATCACACGTGCGAAAAATGAGCATCTTGGCAAAAATGCATGTTTGCTTTACCACATAAAGACCGCAAGCGCGGCGGTGCATGCTTTACAGGCTCTACTAAAGCCACACGTGCGAAAAATGAAAATCTTGGCAAGAATGCATAAGTTTGCTTTACCACATATACACCGCAAGCGCGGCAGTGCACGCTTTACAGGCTCGTACTAAAGCCGCACGTGCGAAAGATAGGCATCTTGGCAAGAATACATACTAAATTGAGTACATTGGTTTGGTGATAAGATTAACTATGAGCTAAGGAAGTAGAAAGATAATATCAGGTGAAAAACGCCGCATGAATGCAAGAACAACAACGAATGTATTGTTTGAATAACATTCGACCCAGGGATAGTGATGTCGGTTGAGAATTAGCACAGGTACCTTTTGCAAACGAGGGTTTATTTTTGCTGCTATATTTATCAGCTTGCATTGAAAAGGAAATTCGCACACATCGTAGAGTGTCGAAGGCTAGGACCTTTATTCTCTTTTCTTTTCATTTTAACGCCATAATGTAAATACCCAATGTTCCTGCGAAGCGATTCGGGCACTGTAATTTTCTGCGGGCATGTGCTGAATGATTTATTTATTCATTGATTGACTTTAACACATTAAAGCAAGAGTGACATGCAAGCCACGTGCGTCTCCTCGCGGGTCCAAGTGCGGCTCATGGTTCTCTGGCATCTATGCCCCTCCCCCATTCCCCCGACATCACGATCGATCTGTTCAGCAGCAGCTCTCTAATCACACAAAGCTTTGTCGGGGATGTTGGAACATTCGAATTGAATCTGCTGGAGTCCTAATAAGACGAAGGACTGAAGATGATAATGGGATCTGCTGAGGCTGCCGAATTCTGGTAGCAGGTGCGAGAAGAAGCAAGGTAACCTCAGGTCGAACATACGGGCCAGAAGCTTATCTAGATATTTGGATCAACCCACTGTAGTGAGGCACTTTTCTCAACAATGAAAGCGGTGAAATCAAAACAACGTGACACCCTTAATGATGAACTTAACTGCTTCGGGCTGCAACCACGTCATTTAAGCAAACCTTCCAGCTGATTGCTTCACGGATGGGGAAGCACAATGCAGAGCCACAATGAGCAATCGCTGCATAAGGGGCATTCACTGTGACCACCAACTCTTTTGCACGAAATAAAACAAACTGTGACTCTTGACTCAAAAGATAATTTTAGGCTCTTTGCATGTGTCTGACTAGCACTAAAGCAACACCTCGGCAATTGGATGCTGCGCAGTACAGGAGTCTATACATATATTTGACAGCTCATGTCTGTTATAGTGTGACCAAGGGTCGGTGTACGCAATGGTTCTTTTCAGTTACCATTCTTTTTGCCCTTCATCACTGCCTAGCATGACGCAGTACCTTTGTTATCGGCTGTATACGCCACTAGATGCGACGAGCGACAAAAACCAAAATTGAACTAAAAGAATCCTTACGCAATACGGCCCCAAACCATAGTGACCAACCATATTTTGTATCCCATTTCTATCGAAAGTCTACCACCGCGTTTGTGAATCGGACCTTTGAGGTCACGCTCAGCGAATCAGTCTGCAGCTGCCAGGTGGTTAGTTCCCCAGCGCTGAAGCGCTTCTCGCAGTTTACAGCAGTGCCAGAACACCAAATCTACACAGAGGAATCTGTTACTCTCGCAAGCCTGCTTAGAGAACGCGCACTTAATCTCGACTTCCAATCGCCAGCTTTCGGCGCATGCCGCACTCGGCTGCCAGTTTGATGAAGGGGCAGCTGAAGGGAAGAATCCCTGATGAGCAAACACTGATGGCAAGCACGTGATGAAAACGAGCTGACCGTCCTCGCGGTTGCACTTTCCTTCTTCCAGCCCTTGACACAGTCCCAGGCAAAACGTAGCTTCTCACTAAAGCCTTTGCAAATTCCAGTCTATAGCGAGTTGAAGAAATATCGCGAAGAAACGGCTCGCGTTACTGATGACGCTTCCGACAGCTTATCGCTAGACCGAAACGCTCGAGGTCGGCAAATAAGAAACTACGCTGACCGTGGTGCGATGACTGGGCATGGTCTCGATCGAAGGCCGCAGCACCAACGTCCCCAAGGTCGAATTTAGGGCTGGAAAAAGGTCAGCGCATAACACTCGGGCGAGTGATGAACTGTGCGCGCGTCTTTTGACGTCTGGAATGTCGTCTCATTTCCTTCGCAGCCTTAGCGCATGGTGTCGTCGATGTGCTGGTGTGATAAATCAATGGAATCACCGCGCCATCTATACGGTACAGGGCACCTATTGCTCCTTGCTTCCTCTGGATAATCGAATCGACGCTTGCTTTCTCTTTGATAACTGGATTACTAGGTGCAAACAGCTGCGTAGATCCGATGGTAATAATTTGAAGAAAAATGAAGTGAATTCAACAGAGAAACCATCGAGTTTCTGACAATGCATACTTCGCTGGTTGTACAGGAAGTGCGGAACACGGCGGCAGAATAAACATCGCCTGCCACGGATTCATTTAGGCAAGGGCGGTGAAAAAAAAGCAATAAAATGCAGTTCGCGAAAAGGCTTTCCTCTGTCATCTATAATCGCGTTCGAATAATCCCTGTTTATAACATTCAGCTCTCGTAGAGAAAAGAAACGAAAGACCGGGACGATTGAATTTCACCGCGCTCCCCATTTCTGGTGCTTCCGCAAAGTTATTCTAAAGGCAAACGTTTCAAATCACGAGTGTGCCTGATTGCGGAGCACGTGAGTGCTTGAAGTCTATGTTTGGCGAATTCACGGCAGGTTCTTCGAGTCAAATGTTTGCTTTTATCGAAACAGCTGGCATCACCTCTTGAGTAAGCGCTTCCAGCGCACCTCGTTATTCTCCGTTCCGCCATTGCTACAAATGCCGGCGGACGGAAGAAATTCCACTTGTACCGGCACAGTCATGGGACGAAGAAAGAACAATCTAGAAAGCAAGTCAAGGCATGTCGGCAGTATTAAACAGCGAGGCAGAATCCGATGAGCGTCAATATACATACTTCCGGTCGACAAACCGCGTGATACCTCTTCGTCGTGCGAGTATGCATATCTGAGTGCTACTTTTGATATTACAAGAAAAATTCACGGAGATGAAGCAGCTAGACCGTTGAATATGGGCGACGAATGCCGCGTGAATGCTGCATGACCTTAGTGTTAAATAAGTTCATTAGATGATCAACGGTGGTTGAATAACGAATGCGGCCAGAGCAAACATTTCGACAAGGGAGCGTGTCTTTGTCAGAACAACGTTCTGTTTTATGGGCACGTGTATATAGCACACTCTCGTTCCCACCCCCAATGGGGGAAGAAGACACGCGGGCGCGTGAAGAAGAATGTGGACAGTCTGTTAGGCGTATTGTGTAGGTTACGGTTTGAATGGAGTATTCGTTTATTGGGAAAAGTAACCGGATGCGGCATTGATAAGCGTCTACGCGTCCCGAGAATCACGCGGTTAAAGTACACTGAATATAAAACTTAAGTTGAGCTGTATTATTAAACTGTATTTGTATAATGCCGAAAATGTCACTCTTTCCGTGAAGCTTATCTGCTTTAGCTAGAAGTGACCTGAGAACGGAAGACTGGCATCGACGCCGCATCTACGTTCCTTCGGCGTCTGGTTTATACATTATGCGGGGCAGTCTATAAACCAGACACGGAGTGGACGTAAAAACAAGGTCAGCCATAGGAGAGGATGGCCATTTATCCCATCGTCGCCACTCGTTGCGGTTGTGCTTCTAAAATTAGAATTACATTCTGAGGTTCCGCGTGCCAAGACCCCGATTTGAATATGATGCACATCGTAGTAAGGGTCTCCGCAATAATTTTAACCTACTGGGATTCTTCAACGTGCGCCCAATACATGGTTCAAGGGTGTTTTTGCATTTCACCCCCACTGAAATGCGGCAGCCGCGGCCGGGATCCAATGCCGCGCCCTCGGGCTCAGTAACGCAACTACATAATTGATTCGCACCACAGTAGGTTGCCGTTGGGTTCCTGTATTTCCGCTTAAAACAATTCGTGACGACGAGGTTGAACCTTCACTATGAATCAGTTAGTCAGTCAGTCAGCCAGCCAGTCAGTCAGTTCTTGTGACCTTGCTGCCGAACGACGAGCTGGAAGCACCGACAGGCAACGGAAGCGCCATCTAGAGCAACGTGAGTCCACCGATTCCAAAGTCATCGCTTAACGCCATGCTCGCGCCCAACGTGCTCTACAATACATTCGGGCTTGACGTGCCTAGAAAACCCGCGAAGAGCACGCAGCTCGACTAGCGACAATACGAGCTTCTTGTCCTGAAATATACGATGCCTAAGTCAACATGGAGTCGGTGTAGCAGTGGCAACAAACAATAAGATAATTATACAACCAATAACAGAATAATTAGAAAAACAATGACGCCGAAAGTTAATACGCTGACGGGAAATATGGGTTCAGCTCGTGGAACCAAGGTCGTTGTTTTTTTTTACCTTTTTCGTCGAGCTTGTCTCCTTGTAAGATATCAGAGCTTAACACTTGATAAACGGCCGCACGTCGCTCTGGTACACACAGTTACATTAAATGACTTATCAACCAGCACGAATTAAGAAATAGAAACGGCCGATTCGAAAAGGAAGGCATTCCTTAAATCGAACTGTCCGCGCTCGTGCCTTATTGCCTTCGCGCCCGCTGAGATCAAGAAATCGTAACGCTAATCTCACTCGGCCAGCGCACCAACATACGTGAGTCGTACAACTGTCTTGTGTAACTGCCGACGGCAAGTCGGGCGTATAACAAAAACATTACGTGGCGAGCCTGCTAGGTTTTGATCGGGCTCGCTTTGTACTTTGTTGCTCATTTGCAGCCCCGCTGTTGTAGCGGAGGCAATCGTGGTAGCTGGGTTTCTCAGTCGACTGCAATCGACGGCACCCCCGGGCTCGGTAAATGATGCTTTTACGACCGGAAGCCGCTCGCTGCTTACTCGCTTTATTACGCCTTCCACGATTTCCTCTCTAGCGATCGATTCGCTTTTCGTGCGCGGCGCTTAGCTTGCAGTGTGTCGCGGGGCAATGGCCCTCGATGCCGTTTGGTTACACCGTACATCTCACCGGCAGTCACTATGACGCAGTTTATTTTAACGTAACGTGTCTGCTCTAATGGCCAAAGATGTTGCAGTGTGAACATCTCGGCCCATTTCGACCGACCGACCGACCGACCGACCGACCGACCGACCGACCGACCGACCGACCGACCGACCGACCGACCGACCGACCGACCGACCGACCGACCGACCGACCGACCGACCGACCGAACGACCGACCGAACGAACGAACGAACGAACGAACGAACGAACGAACGAACGAACGAACGACCGACCGACCGACCGACCGACCGACCGACCGACCGACCGACCGACCGACCGACCGACCGACCGACCGTTCGTTCGTTCGTTCGTTCGTTCGTTCGTTCGTTCGTTCGTTCGTTCGTTCGTTCGTTCGTTCGTTCGCTCGCTCGCTCGCTCGCTAGTTCGGTCGGTCGGTCGGTCGGTCGCTCGTTCGCTCGCTCGCTCGCTCGCTCGCTCGCTCGCTCGCTCGTTCATTCGTTCGTTCGTTCGTTCGTTCGTTCGTTCGTTCGTTCGTTCGTTCGTTCGTTCGTTCGTTCGTTCGTTCGTTCGTTCGTTCGTTCGTTCGTTCGTTCGTTGCCGTTCGTTCGTTCGCTCGCTCGCTCGCTCGCGCTTGTGTGTGTGAGACCGAGCGCAAGATTTCGTTAAACGGTGAATGTCGCACTACTGCGCCAAATCCTACAGTTAATTCTCAGATTTGTACTGATTTAATGAATTTAATTACGTACCTCTTCCAAAAGCCGAATTGGAGCTCGGCAGCGCCAATAAATTAATCTCCATTTAGCAGAAATCAGAGGCTAGCTGCGATTTCGCGATATTCGTCTTCGACGTTTTCTACGACACACATTCGCGTTCAAGTTATTGATCAGCACGAATATATCTCCAGTGTGCGATGCGGACGCGTGGCACTGGAATTAAGTCCGTTCAGTCCAGTTACTCGAAAGAGTCAATGACGAACGTCATTGTGACGTTGCCCGCTCAAGTGATGACGTTATCAATGGCTGCGCTGCATGAAAATCAGTGTTCTTTGTTTGTTTTTCAGCATTGTTGATGTGCCAAAACGAGGCTTCAGTGGTTGACATTACGGCAAACCAATTATTGAATAATTACTGTACTAAATCAGTTCTTATCCGAATTTTTCGGAACTATGCACTTTAGATGGCCAGAAACGAATGAGTTGCTCTAATTTTTCTCAACGTAGAACTTCTTTTCGGAATTACAGGCGTGTAATTACAGGAACTAAAGAAGTTAATTGCAAGTATTACTTTACGAATGAAAATGTCATAAAGTTAGCTGCGCACCTACATCTACGTGTACGAATCCATTTGAGCCATTCTTTCTCACTCTCTACCTTTCAATGTGAGTATTCGAGTATTCTCGCTGTATTTCTCGGTCTCTTCCGGCGTACTTGTTTTCTTCTCTGCGCATTTCTTCATCGCAACGATGAAAGAAGGAAGACGCACCTTCTTACCACCAAAATGCTCTTTTATGTTTACCCACCTAAATGAAACATGCGCTAGATCAAACAAACCACCGAGCAGGAACGCCCAACGTTTATCGTATTTCTCGATTTTCGCCGCTTGACTCAACTCCATTCGCGCCACCCTCCGCAAGCGACGCATTCGTCACACCACCGCTCGCCAGCCCCGAGCGCTCCCAGCAAAGCGGCATTAACAACGAAGTCCGGTCGATGTTAATTCGATATGCGTAAGCCTCGGCTCTTCTCCTGCTAATGGAGGAGGCGAGATGATACTCCACCTCAGCAATGCCATGCAATGCGGTGAAATCTACAGGCCGCGTCAGCCAACTTTTAAAAAAGATAGCCAGAAGAAGAACTACGCTCTATTGTATTTCTTTGATTGTTTTCTGCACGACGCAGACGGAGCAGCAGCAGTTTCACGCATGGGAGGAGTAGTAGCGTAGCGTCCCCTACAGAAGTTAGTAGAGGGATTGCGTAGATTTGCAACTTTATATCAGGTTATCTGTATATTTATTGAGTCTATGTACAGCGTCTCCTTTATTTGAGCAACTGTGAAAACTTTAGATTTGTTTTTCATTTTGTTTCTACTGTTTTCTTGCGTAGTGTATTCTTTCCTTGTTTCTGTGTTTAGCTGCGATTCTGATATAACGGACTGTTTTGTAGCCGGACTCTCCTTACTGTCGCATTTAACCCTTTAAGTGTCGATGACGTACTGGTACGTTTCCCTGTTTGCGTCCACACGAAGCTAGATAGGGTGTAGGAAGCGAATATGAAAATATCAGGGTCATACAAAGAGTGAATTGGCCACTCTCCGTGCCATAATTTCCGTTCGGCATAGCCAGAAATATACCGTTGTGTTCCTTTTACAATATCTGAAGGGAGGGGGTAGGGTACAGACAGAGGCGGTCTACATTATTTGAGGGAAAAGAACGATAGTGGGGGGTTTTCACTTCCTAAAAAATGTGACAGGAAAAGGCTCAATAAAAAAAGGACGACAGAGAAAAGAAGCTATGGTGCTTCGATCGGTCGTACAGGCTTAACACATCGTAATGGAATGCCAAGATCTTTACCCGGCAAGGACCGTAGGGAACGTCCAGCTTCCAGAAGCGCTGGGAGTCAAATCTGATGGAGGCGTTACCTGGTCAGCGGTCGAGACAAACAAGAGAAGCTCACAGTGCTGGTGGAGAAAAAGAAATGCAGGCAGAATATGGAGCCGAAGTGGTTACAAGCGCAGGTAACTTTACAAGCTTGAGGTAGAGGTTTAACGAAGAGAGGAAGTAAGGCACAGATAGGCACAATGCCAGAATTAAATAGACGCAGTAAAACCTGATTGGCTCAAGCAAGCTAGGTGACCATTTTTCGTCACTCCGTTTTGAAGGGGAAGCGAACAACCATTATCGTCATCTTCATTCAGCTTCTATTGAAATTATGGGTGGTACATAAACCTGGGAAATCATAATTACTGAAAAAAAAAATCAGTTGGCTGTCAGTTATTGGTAAATACTTAAAGTCATGTGTTACAGAAAACAGTTAGCACAAATGTGTACCTTGCCTTCATCACGATATATTATCCATTATATTACTTGTTCTGTGCATGTATTCTCGTCCTGTCATATTTTTCTACTTTCCTATTGCTCTTTCTCAGTGTTGCTACTGAAGAGATTCAGATGTTTTGTTGGGTCTTAAGTATTGCTCCTGTACAACGCTTTTATACTGCCCCGCCCAGCACAGAAGCACTCGTGATTAGGCGGGTTGTTCATGAATGTATATATCTATGGCCTATGGAAGGCCGCAGAGTGGACGAAAATACCAAGACGAATTTTCCTTCAACTGCGAACCTTTCTTTCTAAGAAACCCGTATGGGTTTCCTTCGTAGCTTTGTGCTACAATTAAGGTACATGTCAACTGTTCCCTTTCAATTTTACAATTGTCTAAATAAAGAGTTTGTGGCCACGGGAGTCCTTGCGGCGTCATTTATTTCGTCAGTTTCTTTTTTTTTTCAAAATTCTCAGTCTGAACTTTCAAAACACAGCAACGGCAACAATAGGCCATAAAGTTACAAAAGCCATAACGAATTCAAAATGTTGCATTTATTCAATGATACTTTGTAGAAAATGACTGATTTGCAAGGTAACAAAGCCGTTTGAAGCCGAAAGTACGAAGGTCAGGCAAATCCATGTATACTAACCAACATTCCAATGTTGGCTGCATGACCGTACTTCCAGGTTCTCTAGACACTAGGGCCAGAGTTTCTCCTAGTGATTTTTGTATGAAACTATGACTAATGAAGAACGAGAAGGGGAATCGAAACTAGCGATTTTTATTAAGCACAATGATATAATATCAACCGACAAAGAAAGCATAAGGTAAATTACGTGCCTTCTTTTTACGCTGAGGTCTATATACAGCAAGTGGACAAAGAAATACTATCTGACTCAAGTGGGATCGGAGCCCACGTCTTCGTATTACGCGTGCTACGCTCTTTCCAACTGAGCTACCCCGGCACTGTTTTCTCGACCACTTTCTCGGGTGTTATATGTTTGCTAGATGTATCCCATAGCCAACGCCACAACTCACGGCCATGGAAGTGGATGTAGAACATCCTTTCTAGTGCAGGCGCCACATGGCACTTAGAAGAAGACCAATGGCCACTTTTCATCTACGTTCACTTTCCCTTTACTTTGTCATTTCTGTTTCATTTAGAACAAAGAATTTACCCTGTGCTTTTCTCGGTTTCACTGTCTGCTCGCATCACACAATTAGTGGCGTACGATTCCTCCTCCACTTAGCTGGAACGTGCAGCCGGGCCTCGTGATTGATCGGCCGACGCATGGTCTGGGCTTTTCTGCACTGCGCCAAAGTTATGAGGCGGAGTTTACGAGGCGCTACGGAAGAGGACTGGGGTTCTTCCTTCGTTCCGCGCGATGTCGCTTGAGTAGTGAGCTTCGTTTGCGGGGTTTATGCACGCTCCTTCACTGGATGTGTTTTTGCTCGGGCTGCAGTAAGGTGCCGTAATGTCGCAATGACGAAGCTTAATTCTGACGGCTTCCCAAGTAAATGTCCGTTGGGAAGAAGAGGGGAGGGGGGGGGGGGGTACGCTCCTTTTTCGGAAGATGCGGAAATCGTGGCTCGAAACAAATCCCGGCGGGACTGGTAGGAGAGCTAAGCGGAGGCGCGTTAAATAATCACAATGGCGTCGAAGAAGGACGACTCACAAGCGCGACACGTATTGCAACGCGGACAAGGACCATCCGTCGTTCCGTCGGTGGCGTCCGTCCAAATGAGAACTGAATGTGTAATGCGGCATGGGCGTTCGCTGAGACTCGTTGTCCTGGCCGACCGGGTAAAGCCCATCTGCGGAAGCCTGGGGTCTTACAGAAGCGGGTTTCCGATCCACCATCACTCTTTTCTCTCTCCTCATTACCGACGACAGTCTGCAGTGGCCAAACCGGTAATCACGCTCTGCAGTTGAACCAGAGGTTGTGGGTCCGATACCCGTATTACCGCGGGCTCGCAGAAAAAAAATGCGGAAATGCCCTTGTCCTCATAATTTCGGTACGCGCGAAACAATCCCGGGTGATTAAATTTATTCACGAGAACGGCGCCTCACGCCCTCCCCCCCGCATTGCATGCATCCCATATTTTGTGGTTGTTCCAACCTCTTCAATTCTGCTTGACTGAACCATGGGCAATATGGCAGAAAAAAACAACGAACGAACAAACGAACGAATGAATGAATCACTTAGTCAGTCAATGAAAGAAAGAATAGTCGAGTGTCCGTGTTATATTACCCATCAACTAACTAGGTAACAAGAGCTATTCGTGCCCTTAACCGTAGCATGACAAAGTTGACTTGCAGCCCATCCAATCGCATTGGGCAATACCAAGGGCAACACTCCTTCAATAAAATCATCTGCAATACACGGGGACACGAGTGGCCCCTAGTTTGCCCAACCTCATTCCTGGTCAATGTTCTTAAAGAAAACGTCGCCGTCCATAGACGGCGACACATTCATGTGGCAGTGGTTTTCTCTTACCTAGGACATGTACTGTTGGGACGGCGAAGACCTAACAACCGCAGGGGATGTAGGTGCCTCGTAGAGACCCCTGCTACTGATGATGATAATGATCCTCTTTTATGGCTCGTACCCACTAAGTTGGATATGAGAGAGAATCGGGCTGCAGGAGGTAGTAGCTTAAGAGAATTCTTATTGGAAGAAGAGAAACGTCAATTAAATGAAAAAAAAGCAAAAGGAGATACTGGAGTCACCAGACTAGCACGCGAGCGAACAGACTAATTGAAGGGAATAGACAATGTTAATAAACAATTCGTAAAGCCAATTTAAATGTGAAATGAACGCTGATCAGACAGATAGGATAAAGCTGTAATAATTAGTGGGGTGATCATATTGTTCATCTTTTTATTGGAGGTTCCATATCCTTCCTCTTGCTGCTGCTGTAGCTCCATGCTTGGCAACGAAAAAAGTTGGCGCGTTCGCGCCAAGTTGGGCTCCACGGTCGCGATGCACACAGGCATCCCGCTATCGTGCATGGCGTTGGACATTAACTTAATCTTACTCGGACAATTACAAGTTTTACCCGCGGCACAAGGTAAAAAGAAAAAGGTTAACGCCTTCGTCTCACTGTAGCAGCAGGGGTAGCAGTTTCCGTGTAAAAAACAAACAAAAAATGGCTGTGGCTTAGCTAAGGTTAAGCCCAGGATGCGAAGCATACTAGCCTTTATGTTAGTTGTTGAACCACTGTTTAGCCTGGTGAACTGCTGTTGCTTGGGTATATTTGGTTCGGCTAGACGAAGAAACAACTCATGCAGGCGAGCGCATGAGCTGAGACCGGGCTATGTAGCTACGCGGCCGCAAGCGAGCGCACGAGTTGAGCCTCCGTTTTTGCAGCTGTTATGACGTCATATGGTAGCTACGCGGCCGCGCGCGGCGCAGCAAGGAAGAGCGTGGTTGTGCGGCTAGTACGCTTCGCATAAAAATAAACACCAAATAAGTAATAAAAGCAAATCGCGCAAATTATGCAACGGCGTGTTCATCGTCGTCGGCTGTGCCCGCGATTCCGGCTCCCGATCTAGCCGCTTCGTCCCCGACTCCCGAGAGATGCCACGACGGCTCAGACTTGGCCGGAACAGCCTCTGTTCGCGTACGGAAACGTCACGAGTCATGGGAACCGCCGCTGGCAAGTCCAAGCACGTTTTCCTTTCTGCCCAACAATTTTCCGGAAATTCGGTTCGTACAGCGACCTCGATAGACCGATCACGCGCGCATATCATCCGCACCCATTTCTGCGCACAATGCGCTTTGCATACGAATGCTGCAGCACGTAGGCAGCTGTCACCGAGATAGCGTTAAGAGGGGGGAAAATTGCTTCCGTGCATTCCTTGAGTGTCATAGCGTAGTATATTCACGTCGTTTCGCGAGACTCTCGCCTGCTTCATGAACGGCACGCGAAAGTTTCGAGAACTGCGTTTGTTACAATTTAATTATGCGGTTTTACGTGCCAAAACCACTTTCTGGTTATGAGGCACGCCGTAGTGGAGGACTCCGGAAATTTCGACCACCTGGGGTTCCTTAACGTGCACCCAAATCTAAGTACACGGGTGTTTTCGCATTTCGCCCCCATCGAAATGCGGCCGCCGTGGCCGGGATTCGATCCCGCGACCTCGTGCTCAGCAGCCCAACACCATAGCCACAGAGCAACCACAGCGGGCCTGCGTTGGTTATTGAGGGCAAATCTAATGTTCAAAAGAAAAAGAAACTAGAGAACAAACTTGCAGGGCGCCTTAAGCTAGAGTTTAGTGGCTGTAGCGCGATGGCATCGTTGCCCTCTATCATTCGATTGCTATGTACCGGATGACCACCGGTGCGGCACATTGCAGCCCTCGAGTAACGCCGTACGAAGCTCGGATTCTAGGCGCCTCTGGAACACGCCCGCGAAGGAGTGCCATTCGCCAGTCTATCATTCTGCTGCGTGTGGACATCCGGCAGCTCTCTCGCGTCAGCGGTCGCTTGCCAAGATGTGCAACTATGGGGATGCATCTGGCATCCCCATAATCTGTCGTCGTCACTCATGCCCGGTTTGTTCCATTTCCACCATCTCCCTGCAGAGTGGCATTCTAAAGTGCATTATCTCAATCCACCTACGTCGCCTTTTCTAGAATATATATATATATATATATATATGAGCGGTAGAACGAAGATTGCTAGGCATAACGTTAAGAGACAGAAAGAGAGCGGTTTGGATCACACAGCAAACGGGTATAGACGATATTCTAACTGACATCAAGAGGACAAAATGGAGCTGGGCAGGAAATGTAATGCGCCGGTCAGATAACCGTTGGACCATTAGGGTTACAGAATGGTTACCAAGAGAAGGAAAACGCAATCGAGAGCGACGAAAGACCAGGCGGAGCGATGAAATTAGGAAATTCGCGCGGGCGCTAGTTGGAATCGTTTGGCGCAGTACAGGGGTAATTGGAGATCGCAGGGAGAGGCCTTCGTGCTGCAGTGGACATAAAACAGGCTGATGAGGATGACATACATATATATATATATATATATATATATATATATATATATATATATATATATATATATATATATATATATATATATATATATATATATATATATATATATATATATATATATATATATATATATATATATATATATATATATATATATATATATATATTGTTACGGTGAAGTGAAGGAAGACGTTGAATTGGACTAGAGAAAGACGAAGTCTGGCGGTTGCCTGAACGCCATATCCATCATTTGTAAATATAAGTTATTTTACACTCGTGGGCCTGCTTTCTTCCCGCAACATTTTGGTGGAGGTGCTGGGTATGGCGGACTGAGCAGAGAGATGGAATGCCCAAACTTGCTATTTCCTCCCGAACGACCGCTTGTATAAGGGAGATAGCGGGTACGCTTTCCCGACAGTCTGAACGAACGGGAAAGCGTCCGGTCGCTTCGCTTCGGTCTGCAACCGGTCGCTTCGCTTCGGGAAACTAGGCGGTGCAGCTCCCGGAGGTGAAGCTGCAACTCCGACCCGGCCCACAAATCCTCTATTGACCCTGCCTACATGTGGAAACCTGCTGGACATTGAAGTCGATGGCGTTCCTGTTAGATCTCTCGTTGATACAGGAGCGCAGCTTTCAGTTATGAGCGCTGCTCTCCGCAGCAGGCTCAAAAAGGTTCTGACCCCCGCCGTACCGTGCACCGTGCGAGTCGCCGATGGGAGTACGTCACCTGTCCTTGGAATGTGCACAGCACGTGTGACCATTGGGGGCCATTATACCGTTGTTCTATTTATCGTCCTTGAACACTGCCCACACGACCTAATTCTCGGCCTCGACTTCCTTTCGAAGCACTCTGCCCAAATTGACTGCTCCGCAGGTGTTGTACAGTTGGACCTGCCGCTTCCTGCCGACGCAACCACTTGTGCTCCACACCGCTTATGTGCTGCTGAATTTGCAAGGCTGTCTCCACAGGCTGCTACAAATGTCCTGCTGACGCCCTGTCCTCCCGTACCTGATGGCGAGTACGTCCTGTCGCCGCTTACTGACGTGGTTTTGTCGCGTAATATTGCCCTACCGAGCACCTTAATTCGGATCCGCGAAAACTGCGCTCGCGTGCCCATCCTCAATTTTGGGTTCTCGTCACATGTTTTGCCACACGGTATCGCCATAGCGCATATCACTCCTTTGGAAGAATTTCAGATTTCTTTTTTGACCTCTGAATCCTTCCTCAGTACGAACGGACCTTTGTCATCCACTCCTTCGTACTCGACGCCTGCGGACGATGTTTCTAAGATGATCGCCCCCGACCTTCCTTCCGAGCAAACAACAGCTCTTCGTCATCTCCTGTCATCTTATCGGGACATCTTTGATTTGGACGACCGTCCACTTGGCCAGACATCTGTTGTCACGCATCACATCAACACCGGTGACGCCAGCCCCATTCATAGGCGGCCATATCGTGTCTCGGCAACAGAAAGGGCCATCATACAGAAAGAAGTAGACAGGATGATGGACAAGGACATCATTGAACCCTCCAGTAGCCCGTGGGCATCACCGGTTGTCTTAGTAAAGAAAAAAGACAACTCGTGGCGCTTCTGCGTTGACTACCGTCACCTCAACCGGATTACAAAGAAGGATGTTTATCCCTTGCCTCGCATTGATGACGCTCTTGACTGCCTTCACGGATCCCAATACTTTTCATCAATTGACCTCCGCTCCGGCTATTGGCAGATTAGCGTCGATGAGATGGACCGCGAGAAAACCGCCTTTGTCACACCGGACGGTCTGTACCAATTTAAAGTCATGCCCTTTGGATTATGCAATGCGCCAGCTACATTCGAGCGCATGATGGACTCTCTCTTGCGCGGCTTGAAGTGGTCTACATGCCTGTGTTACCTCGACGATGTGATTGTGTTTTCGCCGAACTTTGAGAGCCACCTGCGGCGCCTCACAACCATACTCTCCGTGTTTCGCAGGGCTGGCCTTCAGCTAAACTCCTCCAAGTGCCATTTCGGTCGCCGTGAAATTAACATGCTTGGTCATCTCGTCAACGCCGCCGGAATCCAACCTGATCCACAGAAAGTTCACGCCGTGCGAAATTTTCCTGTACCTTGTTCAACGAACGATGTCCGTAGTTTTCTGGGCTTATGCTCTTATTTCCGGCGATTTGTGAAAAATTTTGCGGACATCGCTCACCCTCTCACTGACCTTCTTAAGAAAGACGCCTCTTTCTCTTGGGGACCGCTACAGGAGAAAGCCTTCTCTACCCTGATTGAGCGGCTTACCACTTCCCCGATTCTCTCCCACTTTGACCCTTCTGCGCCCACTGAAGTACGAACTGACGCGAGTGGTCATGGCATCGGCGCTGTCCTCGCTCAGCGTCAACAGGGCCAAGACCGTGTCATCGCTTACGCTAGCCGCCGCCTTTCCACGCCCGAGCGAAATTACTCCATTACTGAGAGAGAATGTCTCGCGCTCGTATGGGCGGTCGCGAAATTTCGACCGTACCTTTTCGGTCGGAGCTTCTGCGTTGTCACCGACCATCACGCCCTCTGCTGGCTCTCCTCTTTGAAGGACCCAACTGGACGACTTGCACGTTGGGCATTGCGCCTACAAGAATATACATTTTCTATTATATATAAGTCAGGACGCCTGCATAAAGACGCTGACTGCCTGTCCCGCAATCCCGTGGATCAACCGGACGATACCGATGCAGACTCGGACATCAGTATTCTGTCCCTCTCCGGCTTCCTCCACATTGGCGACGAGCAGCGCAAGGATCCTGTTCTTCGAACACTTATGGAACGCCTAAGCTCCTCGCCCACTGACCCGTCCCTTCGGATGTTCACCTTGCGCGATGGAACTTTATACCGTCGTAGCGTTCGTCCTGACGGCCCGGAGCTCCTCCTAGTCGTCCCCAAGCACCTTCGACTCACCGTGCTCCAGCAACTTCATGACGCTCCTACTGCTGGACATCTGGGCGTCACTCGTACTTACGACCACCTGCGGCGCCGCTTCTTCTGGCCTGGCATTTATCGCTCTGTGCGCCGTTATGTCGCTTCTTGCGACCTGTGTCAGCGCCGGAAGACGCCTGCTATGCCTCCCGCTGGTTTGCTTCAACCCATTGATATACCTACAGAGCCCTTCTTCCGTGTGGGCCTCGACCTCCTTGGTCCGTTTCCAATTTCCATCAAAGGAAACAAATGGATTGCTGTAGCAACCGATTATGCCACTAGATATGCCATCGCACGAGCCCTGCCAAGCAGCTGCGCTACAGATGTCGCCGACTTCTTACTAAAAGACGTCATCCTGCACCACGGCGCCCCTCGCCAGTTGCTGACGGATCGCGGCCGCTACTTTCTATCGAAGGTCGTTGATGATCTGCTCCGCTCCTGTTCTACAGAACATCGGATTGCTACCGCGTACCACCCTCAAACGAACGGCCTCACCGAGCGACTCAACCGCACACTCACTGAAATGCTCGCCATGTACGTTTCCAACGATCACCGCGACTGGGACGTCGCTTTACCATACGTCACTTTCGCATACAACTCGTCCCGTCACGACACTGCCGGATTTTCACCATTTTTCCTTTTGTACGGCCGCGACCCCACCTTGCCTTTTGACACGTTGCTACCTTCCGCAGTACAGTCACCCAGCACTGCTTACGCTCGCGATGCTATTGACTTAGCCGCCCAGGCCCGAGATGTCGCCCGTCATCGCCTCACAGTATCGCAAGCTTCTCAAAAGCGACGCTACGACCTTCGGCACCGAGACCACCATTTTTCACCTGGTTCCCTTGTCCTTCTCTGGACGCCTTCACGTCGTGTCGGCTTGTCGGAAAAATTACTGTCCCGTTTTTCTGGTCCGTACCAGATCTTACGCCAACTGTCCGACGTGACCTACGAGATCGCCCCACTCGGTCAGCCTTCCGTGCCTCCCAACTTAACCAGTGATGTTGTTCACGTCACCAGGCTCAAGCCCTATGTCCCCCCAATAAGTGAGGCTGTTTAACTTGCACCGGGACGGAGCTCCCCCACCGGGAGGGTGATGTTACGGTGAAGTGAAGGAAGACGTTGAATTGGACTAGAGAAAGACGAAGTCTGGCGGTTGCCTGAACGCCATATCCATCATTTGTAAATATAAGTTATTTTACACTCGTGGGCCTGCTTTCTTCCCGCAACAATATATATATATATATATATATATATATATATATATATATATATATATATATATATATATATATATATATATATATATATATATAGTGGGTGTGTGTGTGTGTGGTAGACATAAGGCGTGAACAGAAGGCGACACAGAAACGATCGTCATCATCAGCAGCAGCAGCAGCAGCAGCAGCAGCAGCAGCAGCAGCAGCAGCAGCAGCAGCATCGTTCTGTTTCATATGCACTGCCTGACGAAGACTCTTTCGACACATCGTCAATTGCGGCAGCGCCACCAGATTCCATTTTATGCCTGCAAACTTCGTAATTTCATCGCACCACGTAGCTCTCTGCCGTCCTCATTCCCTTCCGAGGCACCCTTTTTCCCGTAACATTGTCAAACCTCACGGTTTCCTGCCCAACGCCTTACACGGCCAACACAATTCCTCTCGCTTCCTCTTCATCTCGTGATAATGTGCACAGCGCAACGGGGAACGAAGGACGGAAAGAAAATGACGGACATCTTATCACTTGCGACCTTTGTTTCCTGCTGCGCTGTGAACGACGTCGTGCATTACTAAAGCAAGCTCCAGTCTCGCACCTCACGTCTTAAACTCAACTAGAATATCGGCTACCTTTGTTGCTTATCTCTTTTTCTCTCTGTCTATTTCTCCTGTCTCACTAAACTAGGCCTACCACTTTCCGTTTCACCACTAGTTTCGCGGTACAGCAACAGTATGACCCAGGCTGAGCGCCACTTTCAACTACATGACGATATAGAGCCTATAAATACACAATATTCAAATACTGGCGTGTTAGTGTGCCTTCGCATACATGTTATCGCACTTCTCTGGGTGATGATGAAATTTATGCAACGCCCAAGCAGAACTCTCCTGCTTCAAGAAATTTCTTTTTATCTCCCCAATCATCAGAACTTCTTTCTACAACAGCACACGCGCCAAAGTTTGGTATGCGCTTACATTGTCGGCAGTGAAATTCCAGTTGATTTCACATTCCATTGTCTGTGGCCACATCTCTCCACTGAACCTTTCCCATGACAGTGGACAGCGGGTGATCTACATATTCTGCCTGTGAAAGCAAGTGAGAGGCTGCGTAAATATTCATGACTTGGGGCTATACTTTCCCCTCTGTGGAGTTTGTGCCGTGTTTCGGAAAAAGCGTGCAACCACGAACAATATTTCCGCAGCATTCAGCCAAAATATGACCAAAGAATTTGAAGGCAGCTGAATAAAGAACATAGAGGTAGAGCCTTACCAAGATTCGCACGAAGTTTTCTTTGTTCTCGACACTGCCAACGTCCGAGAACACAAGGTTTGAGTGTAACAAGCAAGAAACAATAAATATATAAAGTAGTGCACTGTTGTGCCCGGGGCAGGCAAGGCAAGAACCCTAGCGGCAGATCAAACTGTGTAGTCGGCAAGCCAGGCCGTACGTATCGAAAACAGCGGCAAACGCAGCATTCCTGGCGCTTATAAAAGCTCGCCATATTGGTGACCTGACAAGCCCACATACGTATCTACAAAACAAAGTCACATGGTTGATGCATGAACGTTTATGATGACACAACATGCACCAAAACTTCGCCAATTTCGCCAAGTATACTGACCCCCGTCGCCCACTTTTAACGTACAGTGTAAAAGTCGAGCATAAGAACCCCCAAGTGCCTTGAGGGGAAGGGGGGGGGGGGGAGGTTCTTATCGCAAATTTGTTGTCAGTCACATTTCAATGCACCCGCGTTTCCTAAAAATCTTGGACCTGGTAACTAATTCGAGTTATTCATCGTCAAAGTTCGACGCTCAATCCAAGCAACATCAAACTTGACGCACCCCATAGCTACGTCAGACGAAAACGCCCCGTGACGAAGTGTGTGACGAAGTGTGTGACGAAGTTTGAATGATGGTATGGGGCGGAACTACTGATGATCTGCGTCACGGTATAACCAGTCAAGAAAAACGTGCTGTATCAGTATCTGCCGCGGCTGGCTGCGACGTTCTGTTTAAAACTTCATCGTGCATATCGTCACTGGGCGTTTCCTCTCTGACATGATAGCGGGGCAAACTTTTCTGTGCTCCCGGCGTGCTCGGTTTCAATGTTGTCTGTACTGAGCGGTGAAATTTGATTATGAATATATCAAATTACGTGCGACTTTGAAGATTTATTAAAATAATGTAGGCGCATTAAAGTGTTACTGACTCCAAATTCAATCGTATCGACAGCAGTCTCCAAAGCTATAGTACGAATATAATTAACGAAGTTTAGTTAATTTATCTTCAGAAACTTCCATTATTAGAGTCAAAGTAGGTCCATCTTTCCATAGGAACTACTCTTCAAAAACGCCGCCTCCGCGGCGCTCGTGGCCTTATCATAAGCAATCTGTATAGTCTAAAAAATCCCTGTGTAAGCCGATTCGTTATACGAGTTCTGTCCTATTTGTGAGTCACTCGCAAGACGACAACGACGACGACTGCAGCAGCAGCAGCGTCCACCGGCATCGATCAGCAAAGAACTGGAGGGTTCGTCGACAAAACGTCTCTTTAAAAAAATTGCACGGACACATATACATATCCTCGAGTGCCAGGCGATTTCCGTAGTTTGGAAGCGAGTAGCGCTACTGATAGATCCCCCTAGTGCGACATTGATCTATATATCCAGGCCCCTAGCGACAGCCGTCAACGATGAAATAAAAAAAAAGGGGGGGGGGGGCTGGAGTGGCAGCAGCGCTTCCTTTCTCTGCTTCCTCCCTCCGTCTCTTTTCTTTTTTTTTAAGCTTTCTCTGGATATCGAAAATGCCGGAAACGTAGCGAGGAAGTTCCGGAACGACTGAGATGGCTGAATCCGATGCGAATTGCGTTGTCATCGTCTCCGGTACCTGCCTTCTCGCGATGAAATGCTGTGCATAAAAAAGAAAAAGCGAGAAGTCGTAAGATCACGACGATTTACCTCCGACAGCACCGACGGCTTTGACACTGGATTCAGCTCTTCGAGGGAGAAAGAGTAGGGATCGGATAAAGGCTCTTTGACCTATCCGTCGTCCTTACTTAAGGTCTTTCTGCACATGGAATGCTGTAAGCGGTAGAGAAGCAGGGCGAGAGGTTGGTGCTCGCGCAGAACTGGAATGGAAAGTATATTTAGCGCCAGCGATCAAGGAAAGGAGGGAGACGACACCACAATGCGCTAACTTCAAAAACTTTGTTTTACGGCTAAGTCTATGTGTCGGAATAGTGATACGTGTGCTAGTGCCACTTCGGTCGACTTGTTAGATAAGGAGACGGCTTTTTCGGATGGTTAAGATTGTGATGGTTTGGCGCCACTGTGCATGGGTTAAATAGGTTGTCGTTTCCTGAAAATAAAGTTGAAGTTGTGCATTGTGGTGTCGTTTCGCATCTAGTCCTCGTTCGCTGGAGCTAAATATGCTTTCCAAGTCAGCTTACCAACACGCCCAACAAATGGCAATGCAGAGCTGGGAGCGCGAAACCGCAATGGCTGAAGAAAGGAGTGGAATTTTCGTGCGGCTACAATATATTGCTGCCGCGTAGTTTGGGTCGCTTCGCACTCCCGCATATTGAAGTATATGTAACCTCTTTCCGAAGACAGAATATTCGACAGTTCTGAATGGTTCTCGAATCAGAATGCGAATCAAACAGCAAGGACTCTTCGATTCGTACTGGATGTTTCGAATAATCTCCCACCCCTTAATTAAAACAGAGGTTCACGGGGAAGATCGAGGCCGTAAGTGATGCACAGTAGTCGAACGATGAACGTCGCTTGCAACCAATGTTTCGACACTTGATCTTGGTCAGCGCAGCTGCTACCCTGACGAAGACAAGTATCCAGTGTCGAAACATTGGCCCCGGCGACATTGAGTGTTCACCGCTCTGCATCCCCCTAAAATGAAGTAGTCTGAGAATAGTCATGAGTATTCTACAGACTGTCCGATCGTACTTGTATAAGGGCTCGGCCCCAACACCCAATCACAGAGCAAAATTTCTGCTCCCCTTAACTCTTGCTTCGCAAGCCGACATCAGCTTCCTTGGGGCAGGAACTTGTGTGTTCACTTGCTGCCACCACCTTCGTATCTGCTTCATGTCTGGTATGAGACGTCATAGGCGGTTTAAACTCGGAACACAATGAGAATTTATATACAGAGTACATACAGGCAGCTGCTTACGCTGCAACTGACACGTTAAACTCGGCAGTTCTACTTCCACGTCCAGAAAAAATCAAGTGAAGGCAACAATTTCTGACCGAAGTAAGATAGTTACGTCGCCTTGAGAAGCAAGAGTAACAGACGAAAAAAGCTTTACAGATGCCGTCACGACTGCATTGCTGCAGGGGCAGCAGAAGGCCGCTCAAGGTAGCAGAAGGACCTCACGAGGCATATCGCCTCTTGCGAGACGAATCTTTATTCACAAGGTCCACTACGCTGCGGGGTTATCGATGGACGTCGCACTGACAGCGGGAGAGACTTGTCAGCACAACGTAACTGCCGATCGGGCCTCAGTGCTGTCTAAAATAATACAGCCGTTAGTCACGTCCTGCCGCGATTTGCGAAGCGTCGCTGGAGAAACCGTCCGGACGCGTATCCTCGCGTCGAAAGCCGCTGTGGATAGAGGAAAAATGCGTCCTCTGCAAGAGTAAATGGCGCACTGTTTCTGTCAATAAAAGATCGACCACAGCAGCCGCTCACCGCGCCATTCCTCAAGCGAAGTCTTTCTCTTACCATAGATGTATCATTGTTCCCTGTACCTCGTTTCCGACAGCAGTCGGTGAGATCGGATGTGCTTTCGAGATGCATCGCCTGCATTCAGGGGGAAGTACGAACTCGCGAATCAATTATTTCGTCAATATATTCGTGAAAACTCTGCGACACTCTTGAAGAACTCGGTGGCTTGAGATGTTTGCCGCCATATGCACTAACAAATGAATGAATGTCCATTCATTCTACTAGGAAGCTATGTATATTCCATGCATTCTTTGCAGTCTGCACCATTGTATCGTCGTGGCGTTTCTTGTAGCCATGCACGTTACTGTGTTCTTTGAGTGAATGATGTGACTCGATATTCTGACACGTTTTGGGGGATTGCTTGTCTTTACCACATTTCTTTTTCTGCTTTTATACTCTCGGAGAATTCAATTCCATTTGCTATTCATTCTATATCATTTTGTTGCTGCTTGCAATGTATGAGGGCACCGACTTCGACAAATCTGACTGAATGGATTTTTGTTTGCGTCTACCACAGTGTCTATTTGACACTGAAACAAGACTGATTGAAATAAGTACTACACGAAACTACTGAAGTGTAAGCAGAGGTTCCACGTGGATTTTGCGTAGCGTAATGTAAATGCAAAGGGAGCTAAGACGTAGTAAGAGTGACGTGTCAAAAAACGCAGAGTTTCTCGCGTGCAAATCTTCACGCTTTTTATTTTCTTTTTGCTCGGCTGCGCTAAAATCGCACGCCTTCTCGTTCGCGTTTCGATCGCCGACTGCTGTTCCCGTAATCACAAATTGTTTTCGCAAAAAAAATGAAATTAATGTTCGGGGTTCTACGCGCTCAAACAACGATCTGATTACGAGGTACGCCGTAGTTTTAAACACCCGACTAATTTCGACCACCTGGAGTTTTTTAACGTGCACCTACATCTACGTACATTCAACATCAATAGCTTACGGGATGCGGTTTCCCCTTACAATGCGAATTCCTGCACTGTGAAGGCAGGACACATCGTATTTAATGAATCATTGTGTAGGCGGCGAAGGTTATCACATGCTGGAACATTTGATTCGAGGCTGTGTAACAACGCTTCGCGAGAATTCAGCTTCTTGGCAGATCCTGCGTCCCGTAAACTTCTGCGGTTGACTGTACATGAAGGTTATTTTTTTTCTTGCATTTCACTCCCGTCAAAATGCGGTCGCTCTTGAACCCACGACCTCGCGCAATGCCATAGCCACAGAGATGCACCGTGGAGGGTGCTGTTGCAAGCGTAAATACGCGTCACGTGGGTTCGGGATCATGTACAAATAAAAACGGCGTGAAATGCAATTTAGGAATAAGTTGTTAAAGCGCTTCCTTGTGGGCCTTATACTGACGGCCCGTGTCGTTTTCGCAGCATCTGCGCAGCAATTTATGAATTAACAGCTCTTCTGTCTTCTACTTCAAAAACACACCTTTGACTTCTATAGGCACTTCAGCGACTCACCGAAACGCTCTTCTTTCTTAACTCTCGACTTTTTTGGAGTATTTTTTTCTTTAGATGTAGAAAGACGGGAAGGTATATGATTCCTTTGAACTACGCTATCTTTTGTCGCCGGCATCTTTTCCGCACCGCTTCCGCCGACAAATGGCTTTAGTGGCTCTTTCTTTTTTTTATTTTCCACGAAGGAGCTCCCTTGGGAACCGCCACTACCCAATTTATGTCTTTATTCCGCGACCGAAACAAAAGAAATTGGTCTTCAACACACGCACACACACATACACGCACACACACACACACACACACACACACACACAAACACATATATATATAAATATATATATATATATATATATATATATAATAGGATATGGGCAGTCCCCAGACCAAGACCCGAGACACATTTGAAAGCAAATGTCGTGAAACAAAGTTATAAGACCGTTACTCGAGACAAAATTTCAAGCAGCGTTAAGAAAGAGAAAAAAGTCGCAAGTTAGGGAAGATGGGTACTTATACTCGTCATCCGAGCGAGACAAAACAACAACACTAGGTCACGCGAGGAAGAAAAAGGTTTCGCATGAAAAGTGAAAAAAGAAAATAGAGACTTAAATAAAGGCGCGCAAGGCTATAGAAGTTAAAGGCACCGTGTCATAAATGACACCTCAAAGCTCCTCGCAGTGACAGGAAACGTGCGGTTCGTGTTTTTTTCCTTTCGCGGTAAAACAATTCTGGCAACAGAACAAAAAGTTCTGGGCAGAGAATGTTCATTCATTAGCCGGCAGCCTCTTCCCTTGGACAATGTTGCACACTGTTAATCTTCTTACACTAAGTGAAACATGCTTGAAAAAAATATTCCACTAAGTGGCGCCTATGTGGTGCAAATGTCCTTAAGCGTCCACTCATATTTTTTAGCAGAATGGACATGCCTGTTGAAATCAGGCGGTACAATTTACGTTGGTGCGCTCCAAAAATGCAATTTACTGAAACAAGTGCAGTTACAGAGCTGTGCCAGAAAAAAGATTTTTTTTTTGCTTACGATGGTTTTTGAATTTCTGCTCGCGGCTGTACATTCTTGTATGGATTCATAACTGGCTGCCGCCTAAGGCAAGTTTTGGAGTTCCTACAGACAAGCTACAGAGTGTGACGTCATTTAGCTGCTGTGCTATGCTACCATCGCATTCTGTGTGGGCAAAAAAAAAAAAACTCGTTTATTAATGGAGTCTCCATATAGATGTACAACAAAGAATCAATCAATCATTCAGTCAATCCATTTTATTTTATTTTCTTATAAACAAGAGAAACATTACCGTAAGTTTTTACAGGCGAACCTCGGAACTCATGGAAGAGCTGTGAGAGGAGCTCATATAATTAAAGGACTGAGATATAAGCAGTGCAAAGTAGTGAACATTGTTATCCTCATCAGGAACATCTCATTATTTCAAATTAAATTCAATGAATGAAAGAACATGTTGTTAATTAACGGTGAAGTAGCTTTTAATTATGTTACGTGAGAAGGAAAAGGTGCTGTTCTATTATGGTTCTAAAGAAATTAATGATTTTTTGGTTGTTATGTTTAGAAACGCCATTCCAGGTTAGAATTTCACTTCACTTCAAATTCCAGTTTAGAAACGCCATAAACGGAGACATACTCCTTAGTGAAAAATTGAAGTTCTTTGTAGAAGCTTTCAATGTTCCTGCCAGTAACAACACGATAAAAGACTTGAACATAGCACTCTATGCAAAAGTAATCACAGGCGAACCAAAAAACTATGTCATAAGTCAATTTAGTACGCAATGAAAAAACAGTGGTGTTTTTAAGAGATGTACTACCAGGATTGACGAGAAGTCTGGCTTGTTCCTCGCTATTACTGCTGTTATTGAATGTCTTTCTCGAGGGAGGAGGCCCTGTTTTCTTTTAATAATAACCAGCGCATCAACTTTCAGCAAAATACCGCAGTTCTCTTCTTGATCTAAAGTATCTCTTATAAGTTGCGAAATACGTAATGAATTCGTTCTCTATTGATGACTGCCTGTTGTGACAAATATTCGTACTAGAGGTTCAACATTTTCTTTTCTGCAAGTTGCTTCTGTAAATACCTGAATTTGTAAGCCTTAAAAACCCAGAGTTATAATTTGCGAGGGAAGTGGACAGTATCTTTTACGAACTTCTTCTGGTGTGAATTTTCTTAGCAGGCAAAATTATTAGCCGAGGAGAAACATTATAGGAGGATTCTTTTCCGAATTATTTTACTTGCCGCGGTGAATAGCGTAAAAAAAGAAGTGTCGAAGCAAAATACAAGACTAATTAAAATTTTAAAATTTTTTCAGTGTGTTTTGTAAAGTTTAGCGAATGCGGACTCCATGCAAGAATTGTATACAGAAACGTCGGATATGAGAACGTCCACTATTACGTGTCCAGCATACAGGGAAAACACCTATGCCAGGCCACTCGAAAAACATGCCTGTAGTAAAATGTCGTGGGAAAAAAACAATGAAATCACTGATTCCCCGCACATGACGACGCACTGACGATTAGAGCTGTTTAC